>NC_140590.1:347462617-347730117 GCF_964204655.1 Triturus cristatus | reverse complement strand
GGCTTTTACCTACGTTTCTTGACTTTTGGTTACTTACCCGGATTACTTTCTTATAAAAACCTTGTGCTTGCTACGCCAGGAATTTAGTTTGACATCGTACCCGGCCTCTTCACGATAGGCTATTATACCTATATTTGCTTGGAAATATTGAATCTTTTTTGCTACATGTCTTGTTTTTATGTAGACGTTACTTAGCCCATACAATTATTATTTTTTATGCCTAATAGGTATTTAATCTGTTACTGAGAACAAAATCGTAGGAGAACAATTACGTATATTTCTCTTCATTCACCTTGATACGTTTTACTATTCTTCTTGGGAGGTCAGTATACCATTTAATAGGCACATTTTTCGTCAAGCCCTTAACTACCCTATTTTTACTCGCTATTTTATGACGCTTATCCTTAGGTTCTCCAAGAACTTTTGTTCATCCAAGTTACTTACTGAACTTACTGAACTTTATTGGATCTACCATTGGCTACAAGACTATTATAGTACTTTGGTAAGCATTACCCATTAAACATATTACTCATCTTAGTGGGATGACACTAGTGAATACCTTTTATAAATTTTCCACCACCTTTTATATCTTTGTTTCGTGGATCCCTTTCTTTGATACTTTTCTTTTTCATCAGTTAAACACAAAGGGCCTCATGTAGGTAAATACATTTTACCGGTTCTTAAATACCGAGCCGTACCGAATCGGTAAATTAGAATCGGTAAGTTACATGTAGGTAAAAATTCGGTAACAGTTACCGATTCGGTAACAGTCGGTAAATACGAATCGGAATTCACCGATTCGGTAAATACCGAGGTGATAATTACCGAATCGGAAAATACCGAGGTGGTATCTACCGATTCGGAAAATACCGAGGTGGTATCTACCGAATCGGAAAATACCGAATCGGTACGTACGGATTCGGTAAATAACATCACATGACTTGACGAAACAGCTAATCCTGTGCAACGACAGCCCACCCAACCAGGAACTGCCCACACCCAGGCAGGTGTACACAATTAGCCGAAGTGGCCACACCCAGGCAGGTGTACATAATTAGCCGACCCTGGAGAGGCTCGGAGTGCAGAGGAGAGGCAGGGAGCAGTTGCATGTGCGAGCGGGAAACGAACAGCATGTCCAGCCAGAGCACACAGAAAGACGGAGGGGAAAGGAGGAGGAAGCTCAAATTCAGCCCCAAGGAACTCCAGGTGCTGGTGGAGGAGGTGGTGAAGCAGCACCAGAAGCTGTTTGGGAGGCAATCCCTGCAAGTGCCTGAGGCCGAAAAGCGCAACATATGGCTGGCCATCCAGGCGCAGGTCAATGCTGTGGGAGTGACCCACAGGGAAATTGAGGTCCTCAAAAAGCGCTGGTATGACCTGAGGATTGTGACCAAGAGGAAGATGGGCGACATCCAGAAGGAGGCCAGCCAGACCGGAGGTGGAACCAACAGGGCACCTGCCCTCACCGAACTGGAGGAGCTGGTGGCGGCCACACTCGAGCAAGAGAGCGTCGTGGGTCTTGGGGACGCCGACAGCTCTGCCAGAGCCGCAACACACCAAGGTAAGACGAAAGCACAGCAATGTAGCCGCCCCTACCCCTATCCCACATCCCCCATTGTGACACGAGAATCACACTGCAGTCCACACGTGTCAGTGCAGACAGGCAATGCATTCCGGGAGATGTAGTCAGGGCAACACCAACCATGACGTAAATGTCACAGGGCAACAAGGCATGTCACGCACTCGAGGCACAAGGAGACAGAGGACAGATTGGAAAGTGAAATGATTTATTGTGACGCTTGCAATGCAGCCCTTCGGGGACACTGAGCCAATGTTGTTTTTCTGTCCACAGATGTGACATCATGCAGTACAGGGCATGCTGCAGGGGAGACGGCACACCGGCCACAAAAATCACCTCTAGCCAGCACGAGTGCAGACCAGGGAGCAGGCCCACTTGCAGCCGCACCACCTACGCAGCCAGCCTCGCCGCACACAGAGCCAGCATCACCTCACCGAGAGCCAGCATCACCACCACCAGAGCCAGCATCGCCACTCATGTTCGATTCACCGGCCACATCTCCGCTTGCAGGTGTGAGAATGAGGAGGCGTCCAGCAGCCAGGCTACGAGCCTTAGACACCTCGTCAGACGACAGCATGGGCCCAGAAGACCGCACCGGGCCCCAGGAAGGGAGCCATCCCACTGTGCCCCAAACATCACAGGCAGCACAGACGGGAGCAAGAGGGCGCCGCAGGTCGCGTGTCCAGAGTCCACCAGCACCCACTGACGGCCATGGTGTCTTCTTGGGGCTCGAGGGCCAAATGTTGAAGCAACAGCGCCTGCAATCAAAGGCAGTAATGTCAGTCCAGAGGCACATGCGGGTGATGAGGACAAGCTTAGTCAACATGGACACAAACATTGGCGGCATGGCTGCGGGCATTCGGGACATGTCCCAGTCAATCCAGCAGTTGTGCAGCAAATTAGATGCTGACATCGAAGCACGGCGCCGGGAACGCCAGAGAAGGGACACTACCAGCAGGGCACTCAACCGTCTGGCAACTGCGACTTCCCTACTTTGCCGGCGCTCTGTGACGATGCAGGAGGGCCTAACACAGTGCTGCAGCGACCTGTCACGGGGGATGGTGCAGGTGACAAGTGCACTAGGGGTGCTATTGACAAGTCAGGCGTCGACAACTGCTGCAGGGGATGCTGCGGAGAGCATCGACACCAGCAGCAGCATCACACCCCCCGTCCCCGAAGCACGCAGGAGCAGCAGGCGGCTTGGGGTTGGCTCTAGTGAGGATGCACAGGCCGTGCAATCCACCACTGCAGCGCGTATGCGCAAACATTGATGTGGCCCTGCTTATCCACTTGCCATTGGGTGACGTAACCCTGGACATACTCATTGTATAGATGGCATATTGCCAGATTGGCCTGTTCATGTGTTCATGGCGTGGTGCCACATTAAACTACGTCATGACTTCTCACGACTCGCTGTGTCCCCTCACTTACTCAGAAATAGTTGCATGTGATCTCTGCCCGTCTCTCTCTCCCATCGATTGCAGTTGGCACTCTAGCTGCGCTGCCCTCTGGCTGGCCTGACTCATCCTCGTTGTCCTCAAAATATGTTAGTTCCACATCTGTACCTTTTTTCGTGGCAAGGTTGTGCAGCATTGCACAAGTGGCAATTATCTTGCAGCAGGTGATGGGTTTGTACTGGCGTGCGCCTCCGCTCTTGTGGAGGCAGCGGAACCTGCTCTTCAGCAGTCCAAACGTGCGCTCCACCACATTGCGTGTAGATTTGTGGGCCACGTTGTATCGTCTCTCACTCTGGGTTGCTGGGTGTAGGTAGGGAGTGAGGATGAATGAACGGCATGCATATGCACTGTCGCCTGGATGAGTAAAAGGGAACCATCAGTTACATGCCTCTATACACTCTGATTTGCAGGTTTCAAGGGGCGTCACTGTTACTTACCCAGCAGGTAACCCTCTCCGAATTCTCCGGCTCTCAGTCGTGTGTAGATCCCACTATTCTGGAAGATGTAAGAGTCGTGGGTGCTCCCAGGAAACTTTGCAACAATATCTGTGATGATGTTCCCTGCATCACAGATCACCTGCACATTGATGGAGTGGGTGGACTTCCTGTTCCTGTAGATGTGCTCTGTGTCAGCTGGAGGACAGATTGGGATGTGTGTACCATCAATACAGCCGATGACATGGGGGAACTGTGCCATGTGATAAAAGTCTGTTTTTGTTTTCTGCAGTGCAGCCTGTGTGTTTGGGAAGCTGATGTAGTGGTGCATTCTCTGCATCATGGCATCCAGGAACTTCCTGAAGAAACGTGACAGGCAACTCTGGGATACCCCACCCACCGCAGCTATCACCACCTGATAACTGCCGGATGCCAACAGATGTAGGCTGCAGAGCACCTGCACATGTGGGGGTATGGCGTGCGCCCTTCTTATTGGCTGGTCCAGGAGTGGGTGAAGGTCCCTGATTAAGTCCATGATGGTTTCGGGGTGTAGCCTGTACCTCTCATGTATCTCTGCATCAGTCAGCTGGAATAGTGTGATGCGCTGTCTGTAGATTTGTTCCTCCCGTCGCCACACCCTCAGTCCTGCTGCCTGTAGACGTAGGCGCCTTGCAATGACGTACATGGCGGCCATGTTGTCCACGCTGTTGCATTTTGGGATTGCTTATATGCATTGTTGATGGTTACCACCTGCTTTCCATCCGTGTTAATTACCGACTCTTATTTACCGATTTTCCTGGATTTCTTAATTACCGACTGCTCCTACATGTCATTTTCAATTTTTACCACTTCATATTTACCACTTCATATTTACCGATTCGTTAATAATGTATTCGGTAAATATGAATCGGTATTTTAGAATTAGGTAAATATGAATCGGTATTTACCGCCTCATATTTACCGAAAAGTGGTTTTTGGACTCCTACATCTCACTTGTCTGAATACCGGTCGGTAACGGCATATTTACCGAAAATCGGCCGTTACCGACCGGTATTTGGCTACCTACATGAGGCCCAAAATATTGTACTCAATATTGTTAATAAAAACAAACTTTTCCTTTTTTCCTCTGGTTGCTTCAAAACTCTTTACTCTTTTGTTTATTTCATTCAATACCTTTCTCATAAATATCACTATTTTATTCATTTCTTAGCTCACTTTTCCCTGTCAACACTCATTTTGGAGATCTTGTTCTCTTCTGTTTTGTTAAATTTTGCACTGCCTTTACACTTTTTTCTTATCACTATTTTTTGGTTTTTGGTTGAGGTTTACCTTTGTACCTCATGTGATATTAAGTGATCTTTATTGCATAATATTACAGCCCTGAAGAAGCCCATGAAAGCCCATGAAAGGCGTTGGCTGTACTGAACTTTGGCATCATCTTGAATAAAGATCACGTTAGAAAATACAAGCAACATCGTGGACTCATTCTCTACCTAATTCTCATGTGTTTTGTATCTCATTCTTCTGACTTATCATATGTTGCCTCTCATACCCCGTGTTAAAACTCTTTAATTTATGGTCATTAAGCAGCTGACCATTTGAGGTGGGCAATATCATAATACACTTATGTGACATGTCTAGGCTGTGCAGCTCTCTATAACCTGGCTGCTAGTCTTTCTTAATTCAAATCACTCCCCTGTCCTCACCTGTTCTAAGTCAGCTGCTAGGCGCCGGCCGAGGTAGAACGCCAGCCTGCGCCCCTGGGGAGGGGGCATGGGGAGGGGTGATCACCGCAGCTGGGGCGATCCACAGGAAGGGCCCGACTTGTGTTCAGAGTCGTCGAAGGGAGGTGCCTCGTCCAGCCGTGGGCACGCGCCCAGCCCCGCTTCGCACCCCAGTCCAACCGACCCAGCCCTTAGAGTCAATCCTTATCATGAAGTTACGGATCTGACTTGCCGACTTCCCTTACCTACATTTTTCCAACATGCCAGAGGCTGTTCACCTTGGAGACCTGCTGCGGATATGGGTACGGCCCGGCGCGAGATTTACACCATCTCCCCCGCGATGCTTTCCAAGGCTCGGGCCCCTCTCTTGGGGCCAACCCATTCCAGGGTGCGCTGCCCTTCACAAAGAAAAGAGAACTCTCCCCGGGGCTCCCGCCGGCTTCTCCGGGATAGTTTGCATTACCGCACTGGACGCCGCGAGGGCGCTCGTCTCCGCCACACCGTGTTCGGGGATCTGATCCTGACTCCGCAGCCACGTCTTCAAACCCCTCGACCCGGCCGCATGGGACCAGGTCAAACCGGGTACCTGGCAATGAGGGAGGGTCACCCCACCTGCACCTCAGCCGTCCTTCGCCGGGCGGCCCGAGCCATGCACCAAGCTGGCTTGTACAGCCCACCCCACCCTTGCCCGTGCCAGAGGCGCCGGAAGGGAAGAGCCAGGCAGCTCCCCATCCCGCACGCTTCCCACAGAGAGGAGCCGGGGTCACCTCAAACCCTCGGCCCCTTCTCTTCCAGGCTTCCCTGCCACACGAGAAGGGCCCCTCCTCAGTCGCCCGGATCTCGGTCGGGCCAGGACGTTGGCCGCAGGAGGACCCAGCCGGCAGCAGGTCCTTCTACGGGGGTGGTACCAGCCCACTGCCATTCGGTTTCCCCCCACTACGAGGGTGGTGCCGGATGAGCTTGGGTTCCATCTCAGAAGAGCCTACTGCTGTGCCCCTCCCAGAGAGGGACAGGAGACAGGGGCCGCCCCCTGTCCCCAGTCCCTCACGCGTCTGTCGGGTCCTCTCCGGTGGAAGAGGCCCGCCAAAGGCCCAGTCCTCACCCGAGCACCCCATGTGGCCGCGGACCGCTCTACCAGCCAGGGCGCGCCAGGGCAGGGCCGGGCTCTGTGCCTACGGTGTGTGCTTGCAGGAAGCAGCCGAGGGCTTTGGGCTGGCGCCGTCGGTCACTCGGGCTGCTCCGCCGTTAATGATCCTTTCGCAGGTTCACCTACGGAAACCTTGTTACGACTTTTACTTCCTCTAGATAGTCAAGTTTGGTTGTCTTCTCGGCGCTCCACCAGGGCCGTTGTCGACCCCGGCGGGGAAAATCCGAGGACCTCACTAAACCATCCAATCAGTAGAAGCGACGGGCAGTGTGTACAAAGGGCAGGGACTTACTCAACGCGAGCTTATGACCCGCACTTACTGGGAATTCCTCGTTCATGGGAAATAATTGCAATCCCCAATCCCTATTATGAACGGGGTTCAGCGGGTTACCCGCACCTGTCGGCGAAGGGTAGACACACGCTGATCCGTTCAGTGTAGCGCGCGTGCAGCCCCGGGCATCTAAGGGCATCACAGACCTGTTATTGCTCGATCTCGTGTGGCTGAACGCCACTTGTCCCTCTAAGAAGTTGGACGCCGACCGCTGGGGGTCACGTAACTAGTTAGCATGGAGAAGTCTTGTTCGTTATCAGAATTAACCAGACAAATCGCACCACCACCCACGGAAAGAGCTATAAATCTGTCAATTCTTTCCGTGTCCGGGCCGGGTGAAGTTTGAGTTTCCCGTGTTGAGTCAAATGAAGCCGCAGGCTCCACTCCTGGTGGTGCCCTTCCATCAATTCCTTTAAGTTTCAGCCTTGCAACCATACTCTTCCGGAACCCAAAGACTTTGGTTTCACGGAAACTGCTCAGCGGGTCATGGGAATAACGCCACCGGATCGCTAGTCGGCATCGTTTATGGCCGGAACTGCGACGGTATCTGATCGTCTTCGAACCTCCGACTTTCGTTCTTGATTAATGAAAACATTCTTGCCAAATGCTTTCGCTTTGGTTCATCTTGCGCCGGTCCAAGAATTTCACCTCTAGTGGCACAATACGAATGCCCCTGGCCGTCCCTCTTAATCATGGCCCCAGTTCCCAAAACCAACAAAATATAACCAGAGTCCTATTCCATTATTCCTAGCTGAAGTATTCAGGCGACCGGCCTGCTTTGAACACTCTAATTCCAATTACAGGGCCTCGAAAGAGTTCTGTATTGTTATTTTTCGTCACTACCTCCCCAAGACGGGAGTGGGTAATTTGCACGCCTGCTGCCTTCCTTGGATGTAGTAGCCGTTTCTCAGGCTCCCTCTCCGGAAACGAACCCTGATTCCCCATTACCAGTGGTCACCATGGTAGGCACAGAAAGTACCAACGAAAGTTGATAGGGCAGACATCCGAATGTATTGTCGCCGTCACGGGGACGTGCGATCGGCCCGATTTTATCTAGAGTCACCAAAGCGGCCGAGCGAGCCCGGATTGGTCTTGGTCTGATAAATGCATGCATCCTGGGAGGTCAGCGCTTGTCGGCATGTATTAGCTCTAGAATTACCACAGTTATCCAAGTAACAGATGGAGCGATCAAAGGAACCATAACTGATTTAATGAGCCATTCGAAGTTTCACTGTACCGGCCGTGTGTACTTACACGTGCTTGGCTTAAACTTTGAGACAAGCATATGCTATTGGCAGGATCAACCAGGTAGCCGCACCTGCTGACGGGGTGGGTTCGGGGGGCCACGTGCCCATCTCCCTGACCGGACAACCTTTGCGCACCCCTCCCTCTCGGGAGCCTGCTCAGGAAAGGAGCCCACCCGCCTGGGCGGGAGGGCTCGCTGGAGCGGTGGAGAGGTGCGGTCGCATGGGCACTGGCAGGCCCAGCCATCTCCCCCGGAGGGGAGAGGCTGGCCGAGGCGCAGCCTGAGCGAGACGCAGGGGTGCCGGAGCCTGGCGGCGGCGACACCCCTTGGAAAAATGGTTCTAAACTGCTGTGGAAATTTGCTGGGCGGAGAGGGGTGACGGGACTGAGGACGGAGCCCGGGGTGGGGAGGCCCGGGGTGGGGAGCCCGGGGTGGGGAGGCCACCCTCCCCGGGTCTGCAGGGAGCCCCTGAACCCAGCCGAGCAAGGGGAGGCTCCCTGGGCATGATGGAACCCCGTCTCGGGCCTTTGGCGGAGCAGCAGGCCGGGGCCCAGAGCTGGAGCACACAAGCTGGGTCCCCGCGGGCCCCTGGACCCAGCCGGGGCTCCCGGAGGCAAAGGGGAAGCCTCCCTGGACCCACGGGACCTCATTCGGGCACCCTGCCACGCGGCAGGACCGAGGACGTAGCCTGGGGTGGGGAGGCCACCCTCCCCGGGGCCCCAGGACCCAGCCCAGCAGGCGGAGGCCCACCAGACCCCATCCAGGGCAGACTGCCACACGGCAAGCGAAGGGAATGACACAGGGCTGGGGCGGCATCCTGGCCCATCCAGCTGGTGGCTGAGGACCGCTAGGCCGAGAGGGGTCCCAGAGTACCCTGTCGCTAGTAATCTGGAGGAAGTCTACCCCTCTTTCTGGTAACCTGTGCGCACCAGAAGATGGAGGGGACCCTAGGCGCGGACGCGCCCGACCTCCTGGAGCCCTGGCTTGGATCGGGGAGGCAAATGAGCCCTCATCGGGACTTCCAGGCCGGCCCGGCCATCTGGTCGCCCTTATTGGAAAGCATTGCGTGTGACCAGATGGCCGATGGGAAAGGTGCGACGAGATGGCCGGGACCGAAAGGACTCCCGTCTGCCCACCCCGAGCCTTTGCGGTACTGCTCCCGTCTGGGGCTCCGCTTCCCGGGGGGATCAGGGACCCCGACTGGGCCTCAGGCACGGGGAGGACCACCGGAGCTCTTGGGCCCGGACGCCCGGGGGAGGACTGGCCGGGACCCATGGAGCCCGTCCCGGGCACTTTGCCACGCCGCGGGCTGGAGGAAGGAGCCCCGGACCCCTGGTAGGTGTTGCCCGGGCATAGCCCATCTGGTCCCCGGCAGAGAACCGCCAGCTCGGGAGGGGTGTCCCGGCATACCCTGCCCTTAGTAATCCAGAGGAAAGCTACCCCTCTTTCTGGGAACCTGTGCACACCGAGTGATGGAGGGGACCCAGGGCGCGGACCAGCCCGGCCTCCTGGAGCCCTGGCTGGGATCTGGGAGGCGAATGAGCCCCCATCGGGACTTCCAGGATGGCCCACCATCTGGTCGCCCCATTGGAAAGCATTGCATGCAACCAGATGGCCGAGGGGAGAGGTGTGACCAGATGTCCGGGACTAAAAGAACTCCCATCTGCCTGCCCCGAGCCGAGCCTTCCCTGTAGGGCTCCTGCCTGCCCACGCAGGGCTCGGGGGCTCCGCTTCCTGGGGGCTCAGAGTACCCGGCTGGGCCCTAGGCACGGTGAGGCCCGCAGGAGATCTTGGGGCCCTCACGCCTGGGGGAGGACTGCCCGGGACCCATGGAGCCCGTCCCAGGCACTTTGCCACACCGCGGGCCGGAGGAGGGAGCCCCGGTCCCCTGGTAGGTGTTGCCCGGGCATAGCCCATCTGGTCCCCGGCAGAGAACCGCCAGCCTGGGAGGGGTGTTCTGGCATACCCTGCCCCTACTAATCCGGAGGAAAGCCACCCCTCTTTCTGGAAAACCGAGCGCACCGAGTGACGGAGGGGACCCAGGGCGCAGAGACGCCCAACCTACTGGAGCCCTAACTGGGATCAGGGAGGCGAATGAGCCCCCATCAGCACTTCCAGGGCAGCCCGGCTTTCTGGTCACCCCATTGGAAAGCATTGCGTGCGACCAGCTGGTCGAGGGGAGAGGTGCGACCAGATGGCCGGGACCGAAAGGCCTTCCATCTGCCTGCCCCGAGCGGAGCCTTCCCGGTAGGGCTCCTGCCTGGCCTTGTAGGGCTCTGGGGATGCACGTCCTGGGGGGCTCAGGGGCCCCGGCTGGGCCTCAGGCACGGGGAGGACTGAGGGAGCTCTCGGGCACGGATGCCCGGGGAGGACTACCCGGGACCCATGGAGCCCGTCCCGGGGACTTTGCCACGCCGCGGGCCGGAGGAGGGAGCCCCGGACGCCTGGGAGGTGTTGCCCGGGCATAGTCCATCTGGTCCCCTGCAGAGAACTGCCAACCCGGGAGGGGTGTCCCGGCATACCCTGCCCTTTGTAATCCGGAGGAAGGTTACCCCTCTTTGTGGGAACCCGTGCGCACCGAGTGATGGAGGGAACCCAGGGCGTGGACCAGCCCGGCCTCCTGGAGCCCTGGCTGGGATTGGGGAGGGTAATGAGGCCCCATTGGGGCATCCAGGGCAGCCCGGCCATCTGGTCGCCCCTTTGGAAAGCTTTCCGTGTGAACAGATGGCCGAGGTGAAAGGTGCGACCAGATGGATGGGACCGAAAGGACTCCCATCTGCCTGCCCCAAGCCGAGCCTTCCCGGTAGGGCTCCCGCCTGCCCTTGCAGGGCTCAGGGGCTGCATGTCCTGGGGGGTTCATGGACCCCTGCTGGGCCCGGGGAGGACTGCAGCAGCTCCTGGGGCCCGCACACCCGGGGGAGGCCTGCCCGGGACCCATGGAGCCCGTCCCAGGCACTTTGCCATGCCGCGGGCTGGAGGAGGGAGCCCCGGATGCCTGGGAGGTGTTGCCCGGGCATAGTCTACCTGGTCCCCAGCAGAGAACCGCCAGCCCGGAAGGGGTGTCCCGACATACCCTGCCCTTGGTAATCTGGAGGAAGGCTACCCCTCTTTCTGGGAACCCGTGCTCACTGAGTGACGGAGGGGACCCAGGGCACGGACCAGCCCAGACTCCTGGAGCCCTAGCTGGGATCATGGAGGCGGATGAGCCCCCTTCGGGATTTCCAGGGCAGCCCGGCCATCTGGTCGCCCCATTGGAAAGCATTGCATGCGACCAGATGGCCGAGGGGAAAGGTGCGACCAGATGGCCGGGACCGAAAGGACTCCCATCTGCCTGCCCCGAGCTCAGCCGAGCTTTCCCGGTAGGGCTCACGCCTGCCCTTGCAGGGCTCGGGGGCTGCACGTCCGGGGGGTCTCGGGGACCCCGGCTGGGCCTCAGGCATGGGGAGGACCGCTGGAGCTCACAGGGCCCGCACGCCCGGGGGAGGACTGCCCGGGACCCATGGAGCCCGACCCGGGCACTTTGCCACGCCGCGGGCCGGGGGAGAGAGCCTCGGATGACTGGGAGGTGTTGCCTGGGCATAGTCCATCTGGTCCCCGGCAGAGAACCGCCAGCCCGGTAGGGGTGTCCCAGCATACCCTGCCCTTAGTAAGCCAGAGGAAGGCTACACCTCTTTCTGGTAACCCATGCGCACCCTGAGACTGAGGGGACCCAAGGCGCGGACGTGCCCAACCTCCTGGAACCCTGGCTGGGATCGGGGAGGCAAATGAGCCCTTATCGGGACTTCCAGGGAAGCCCGGCCATCTGGTCGCCCCATTGGAAAGCATTGCGCGCTACTATTCCAACACATTCCCTACTGGACTTGCTCTAGATGGTGCTCCAACATAAGGAATATACCAACACCTTCCCTAATGGACTTGCTCTAGATGGCGCTCCAACATAAGGAATATACCAACACCTTCCCTACTGGACTCATGCCGGCCAGGAGCCGACAGGAGCACCGAAGGAGTTACTGGCACATGCATCAACAATGCCATTTGCGATTCCTTATTAGCGAAAAATAAGGATTCGCTAATAAGGATTTGCAAAAGGCTATGATTGTAGAAATCGCTTAAAAAATAGCGATTTCTAAACATTCCTTAATTGCGACTCGCAAATTGCGAGTTGCAATTAAGGAATACCTCCCCATTCATTTCTATGGGCCTAGAGGCCCATAGGAATGAATGGGAAGACATTCTCAATTTGCGATTCTCAATTAGAGAATCGCAAATTGCTCATGCAATTTCAAGGGTGCCAGGGTGTCAAAAGGACACCCTGTTGCACCCCTGAAATCTGCATATGAGTACATTTTACACACACACATGTGTGTGTGTAAAATGGAACTTTAAAAAATGCACTTTAGTGTATTTTTCTAAGTTTTTGCAAATTACCATGAAGTTCAACTTCATGGTAATTTGCTCCCCCTATTAGCGAAATCGCTAATTTTTTTACTTTAATGCATTGCATTTAAGGAATCTCAATTTTAGATTCCTTAAATGCAATCGCAATTTAAGTAATCGCAATTTAGAGATTACTTAAATTGCGATTTTTGCATTTGGGATGATGCATCCCAAATGCAAACATACCGGTCGCAAAGGGGCAGATTCTGAGAATCTGCCCGTTCGCTACCGGTTTTTGCTTTGATGCATGTGCCTGTATGTTCTGTATAAGCTTTCTGATCCTCCAATGTCTATAAAATGTGAGTGGTCGCAATGATGCAAGAGCCTATGTGGTTTGCCTAACTACTGTCAATGGCTTACGATTGTGAGAGCTGTATATTATGATTGTTCTAAGAGCCTTTCACTGCTACGACTTGGAATCCAAGTTGAAAGGGCAGAGTGAAAAAGCTAAATATTCACAAGGTTTTCTTTACCTTAATGAACAAACTTAACCCTTGCACCCTGGTTTTGGTGACACACCTTAAGTTTAACCAAATACAAAGGGCTTGTGAGCCCGAAACGCGTCATGGCGGCATTTCTTGCATGTGAATAAACAGCAACAGCACTAACTGGTGTCCGTTTCCTGCTTTAGAAGTTTCAGCGCATCAGAAAGCTTCTGACAAGTTGGATTTTGGCTCATATATATATATATTTTCACAGAAAAAAACATAGGTTTCAGGGGTGTTATGGTTAGCTGGCCATTTCACTCTTACAAAACCATAGAAATTCCTCTGTTATAGTTAGTTCTGCTAACTATAACTCGCGCGCCCGCAATGCACTGCTGATGATGCATATTGCATCATTCATGACATGGTCAGTGACATCACTGATGACATCACTGATGACATCTCAAATGACATCACTGATGACTTCACTGATGACATCACTGATGACATCATCGAGTGAATGTGGTTTAGTTTGAAATTTAAATATGTATTATATATATACCAATCTGTATTGAAGATTGAGTGGAGATATAACAGTCTGGATGGAGGATTTAGTAGCTGTCTGACTGTCTGTTTAAGTGAGTAATTAAAAGTGTCTCACTTAATACATTGGTTAGTAACTAAACTATGTGAATGTGTGCATCACTGTCTCTGTTGTTGTATAACATGCTGCATCAGTTGGTCACTAAATACATGAGTGTGTATATTAGTTATTGATTAGTTGGGTGAGTATTTGATTGGGACACTGTGTAACTCTATGCATAGATGTGTGAATGGTTGATTGACTAGGTGTATAGGTTTAACCTCTTCGCTACTAGGCCTTTCCCCCCCCCGTGCTAAGCCCTTGTTTGGCTATTTGGGGTAGTGCGCGCTTAGGCCCCTCTAACTTTTTGACAACATAAGGTATCCATACCAAATTTGCCTCCTTTTCTTCCAACATCATGGGGATTGTAAAGGTACCCAAGGTTTGTGGATACCCTGGAGGGGTCCCAGAAATTAGACAAAATACAGCAAAAGTTTTTTTTGGGGGGGGGAAATGGGAAAAACGGGCTGCAAATGAAAGCGTCTGGGTTTTTCCTCTGCAAATGGTATCAAAAAAGGGTTTGTGGGGCTGAGATCACCATTTTCCCAGCGTTTAGGGAATTACAGACTTTTGTCAGAAAACCAACATTTGTTACACAGTCTTGGCATTTTTCTGGGACATAGCCTATTTTTGCTATTTTTTTGTGCTTTCAGCCTCCTTCCAGTTAATGGTAGAAATGGGTGTGAAAGCAATAATGGATCCTGGAAAGCTATACATTTTAGAAAAGTAGATAAAATTCTGAATTCAGCAAGGGGTCATTTGTGTAGATCCATCGAGGTTTCTCTATGGAAACTAACAGTTAAATATAGGAAAAATTGAAAATTAGTTGAAAAAAACAGCCTTTTGTGTCAACGTTTTCACCTGTAACTTCTTCTAATTATGACAGCTCTTTGAAAGCAATATACCGTTACATCCAATGGACCTTCCTGGTTGTGGGTATATATAGGACTTGTAGGTTCACCAAGAACCCGATTAACCCAGAGTCAAAAACTGAGCAGCAATTTGCAATGGTTTTTTATTATGTTCCGGGTATAAAGCAATTATTGTGGGAAAATGTATACATGGAAAAATCGGTATGAAAGACACCTATGTATTTCTGAAATGGGAACAAATTATAGAGTTTAGAAACAGTACATATTTGCACATTATCGGTCATTTTTCAAAATGACTTCTTTTTTTACACAATGTCTTTCATTTGGAAGGCAGAAATGCATCAAAAATCAATAAGTAATAACAGTTGCTTTACAAATCTGAATTACCCTACGTATCCCGATAAAAATGATACCTCACTTGTGTGGGTAGGCATAGTGCCCACGCCAGGAAATGGCTCAAAACCCAACGTGAACACACCACATTTTCACAATGAAAATGTACCCTTTTTTTGCAAAGTGTCTAGCTGTAGTTTTTGAACACTAGCTCTGCCGGCACCTAGGGAAACCTAGCAAACCTATACATTTTTTAAAACTAGAGAACCAGGGGAATCCAGGATGGTGTGACTTGACTGCCTCCCACCAGGATCTGTTACCTAGAATCCCTTGCAAACCCAAACAATAGTCAGAAAAAACACAATTTCACCACATTTCTGTGGTGGAAAATTCTGGAATCTGCGTGGATCCACAAATTTCCACACACCCAGCGTTCCCCAAAGTCTTCCGAGAAAAATGGTACCTCACTTGTGTGGGTCGGCCTAGTGCCCGCAACAGGAAACGGCGCAAAACAAAACGTGGACACACCTCAATTTCGCAGTGAAAAATGACCCTTTTTTGGCAAAGTGCTAAGCTGTAGTTTTTTAACCCTAGCTCTGCCGGCACATAGGGAAACCTACCATACCTATACATTTTTCAAAACTAGATACCCAGGGAAATCCAGGATGTGGTGACTTGACTGCCTCCCACCAGGTTCTGTTACCCAGAATCCCTTGCAAACCTAAAAAATTGACAAAAAAACACATTTTCCACACATTTCTGTGGTGGAAAGTTCTAGATCCACAAATTTCCACCCACCCCGCATTCCCCAAAGTCTTATGAGGAGAATGGTACCTCACTTGTGTGGGTCGGCCTAGTGTCCGTGACAGGAAACGGTGCCAAACGCAACGTGGTCACACCTCAATTTCGCATTGAAAAATGACCCTTTTTTGGCAAGGTGCCTAGCTGTCGTTTTTGAACCATAGGTCTGCCGGACCTAGGGAAACCTAGCAACCTACATTTTTGAAAACTAGTCACCCAGGGAAATCCAGGATGGGGTGACTTGACTGCCTCCCACCAGGGTCTGTTACCCAGAATCCCTTGCAAACCTAAACAATTGTCAAAATAAATACATTTTCCCCACATTTCTGTGGAGGAAAGTTCTGGATTCTGCATGGATCCACAAATTTCCACCCACCCCGCGTTCTCCAAAGTCTTACGAGGAAAATGGTACCTCACTTGTACGGGTCGGCCTAGTGCCCGCGACAGGAAACGGCGCAAAACGCAACGTGGTCACACCTCAATTTCACAGTGAAAAATGACCCTTTTTTGGCAAAGTGCCTAGCTGTAGTTTTTTAAGCCTAGCTCTGCCGGCACCTTGGGAAACCTAGCAAACCTATACATTTTTTAAAACTATACACCCAGGGGAATCCAGGATCGGGTGACTTGACTGCCTCCCACCAGGTTCTGTTACCCAGAATCCTTTGCAATCCTAACAAATTGTAAAAAAAACACATTTTCCCCACATTTCTGTGGTGGAAAGTTCTGGAATCTGCATGGATCCACAATTTTCCACTCACCCCGCGTTCCCCAAAGTCTTAGGAGAAAAAAGGTACCTCACTTGTGTGGGTTGGCCTAGTGCCCGAGACAGAAAACGGCGCAAAATGCAATGTGGTCACACCTCAATTTCGCAGTGAAAAATTACCCTTTTTTGGCAAAGTGCCTAGCTTTAGTTTGTGAACCCTAGTTCTGAAGGAACCTAGGGAGACCTACCAAACCCACACATTTCTAAAAACTAGACAACCGAGGGCTTCCAGGGAGGTATGGCTTGCGTGGATCCCCCAACGTTTCCTTACCCAGAATCCCCTGCAAACCTCAATTTTAGCTGAAAGAATCACTTTTTTTCACACATTTTTGTGTGGGAAAGTTGTGGCATCACCGAGCTCACACAAATTTCCCACCACCCAGCATTCCCCCAGGTCTCCCGATAAAAATGGTGCCTCACTTGTGTGTGAGGCCCAAGTACCCGCGACAGGCAAGGGCCCAAAACGTAGTGAGGCGACATCAAAATTGCCCATCTCAAAACCACCTGGTTTTGCAAGGGGGGTCACCTGGGTTTTTGGCCCCGTGCTCGGCGGCTATCTAGGGAAACCTACCAAACCCACACATTTCTGAAAACTAGACACATGGGGGCTTCCAGGGAGGTATGGCTTGCGCGGATCCCCCAACGTTTCCTTACCCAGAATCCCCTGCAAACCTAAATCTTAGCTGAAAAAAACATTTTTTTCACACATTTTTGTGTGGGAAAGTTGTGGCATCACCGGGCTCACACAAATTTCCCATCACCCAGCATTCCCCTAGGTCTCCCGATAAAAACGGTGCCTCACTTAAGACAAACTTAAGACAAACTTAAGACTGACTTAAGACAGACTTAAGACAAACTTAAGACAGACTGAAGACAGACTTAAGACAAACTTAAGACAAAATCCTAACTTCTGTGAATACCAAAAGTAGTAAGTTTAGGATTTTGTCTTAAGTTAGTTCTGTGAATCGGGCCCCAAGTTTGCAGGGGATTCTGGGTAAGGAAACGTTGGGAGATCCTCGCAAGTCATACCTCCCTGAATCCCCCGGGTGTCTAGTTTTCAGAAATGTGTGGGTTTGGTAGGTTTCCCTTGATGGCCGCCCAGCACGGGGCCAAAAACCCAGGTGACTTCCCTTGCAAAACCAAGTTGTTTGGTGATAGGCAATTTTGATGTCGCCTCAATACGTTTTGGGCCCTTGCCTGTCGCGGGTACTTGGGCCTCCCACACAAGTGAGGCACCATTTTTACTGGGAGACCTGGGGGAACGCTGGGTGGTGGGAATTTTGTGGATCCACGCAGATTCCAGAACTTTCCACTACAGAAATGTGAGGAAAATGTGTTTTTTTGGACACATGTTTAGTTTTGCAAGGGATTCTGGGCAACAAAACCTGGTGAGAGCCAGTCAAGTCACCCCATCCTGGATTCCCCTGGCTGTCTAGTTTTTAAAAATGTACAGGTTTGATAGGTTTCCCTATGTGCCGGCTGCGCTAGGGCCCAAAATCGACAGGTAGGCATATTGCTAAAAACAAATCCATGCCTAGTCTGCTTTCTGCCGCCCTGGGGGGCATATCGGGGGTGGGGTTGCCCTGATATGCCCCCAAGATGGGCAGAAACACTGGCTATTTGTTTAGGGGGTGGGGGCATGGGCATGCATGTTTTGGGAAGCCCCACTCTAATTCAAATTTGTCCCCCAAAAAACCTTGGCGTCTAGTGGGCTTTTTGCCCCGCCAGGTGGGGCACATTGGGGGCTAATGCCCCCATCTGCCCCCCAGGGGGGGGCTGAAATTCCAATAGATGCCAGGGAGTTTTTTGGGCAAATTTCTATTAGGATGGGGGCTTCCCAAAACAGGCATGCCAATGCCCCCACCCTAATTAAAATTTGCCCAACAAATCCCTGGCATCTACTGGGCGTTTTGCCCCCCCGGGGGGCAAGTTGGCGGCTAATGCCCCATCTGCCCCCCGGGGGGCAGGAAGGCTGTACTTTTTACAGGAGAGGGGGTGGAGGCATGGGCATGCCTGTTTTGGCCAGCCCCCACCCTAATTCAAATTTGCCCCAAAAAAAACCCCGGCGACTAGAGGGCTTTTTGCCCCCCCGGCGGGGCAGATTGGGGGCTAATGCCCCCATCTGCCCCCCAGGGGTGGCAGAAAGCCTACTAGACACCAGGGATTTTTTAGAGTAAATTTTAATTAGGGTGGGGGTTGCATAAAACGGGCATGCCAATGCCGCCACCCTAATAAAACTTTTCCCCAAAAAATCCCTGGCGTCTAGTGGGCTTTTTGCCCCCCCCGGGGGTCAGATTGGTGGCTACTGCCCCACCTGCTCCCCGGGGGGGCAGAAAGGCTGCAATTTTTGCAGGGGAGGGGGTGGGGGCATGGACATGCCTGTTTTGGGCTTCCCCACTCTAATTCAAATTTGCGCCCAAAAAATCCCCGGCGACTAGTGGGCTTTTTGCACACCCTAGGGGTGCAAATTGGGGCAAAGGCCCCCATCTGCCCCCCGGGGAGGCAGAAAGCCTACTAGACACCAGGGATTTTTTTAGCAAATTTTAATTAGAGTGGGGAAGCCCAAATAAAAATGTGCCCAAAAAAATCCCTGGCGTCTGGTGGGCTTTTTCCCCCCCAGGGGGGGCAGATTGGGGGCTACTGCCCCATCTGCCCCCGGGGGGGCAGGAAGGCTGTAATTTTGCGGGGGAGGGGGTGGGGGCATGGGCATGCCCGTTTTGGGCTGCCCCACTCTAATTCAAATTTACCCCCTAAAAAACCCTGGCATCTAGAGGGCTTTTTGTCCCCATCTGCCCCCCAGGGGGGTCTAAAAGTCCACTAGACGCCAGGGAGTTTTTTGGCCAAATTTTAATTAGGGTGGGGGCTGCCCAAAAAGGGCATGCCAATGCCCCCACCCTAATAAAAATTTGCCCAAAAAATCCCTGGCGTCTACTGGGCTTTTTGCCCCCTGTGGGGGCATATTGGGGGCTAATGCCCCCATCTGCCCCCGGGGGGGCAGGAAGGTTGTCATTTTTGCGGGGGAGGTGGTGGGGCCATGGGCATGCCTGTTTTGGGCTGCCCCCACCCTAATACAAATTTGCCTAAAAAAATTCCCAACAAATGGGCTTTTTGCCCCCCCGGAGGTGCAGATTTGGGGCTAATGCCCCCATCTGCCCCCCAGGGGGAGCAGAAAACCTACTAGACGCCAGGGATTTTTTTGAGAAAATTTTAATGCCAATGCCCCCACCCTAATAAAAATTTGCCCCCAAAAATCCCTGATGTCTAGTGGGCTTTTTGCCCCCCCGGGTGGCAGATTGGGGGCTACTGCCCCATCTGTCCCCAGGGGGGCAGGAAGGCTGTAATTTTTGTGGGGGCGGGGTGAGGGCATGGGCATGCCCATTTTGGGCTGCCCCACTTTAATTCAAATTTGCCCCCAAAAAACCCTGGCATCTAGAGGGTTTTATGCTCCCCTGGCGGGGCAGATTGCAGGATAATGCCCCCATCTGCCCCCCAGGGGGGGCTAAAAGTCCACTAGATGCCAGGGAGTTTTAAGGGGAAACTTTAATTAGGGTGGGGGCTGCTCAAAACAGGCATGCCAATGCCCCCCCCTAATTAAAATTTGCCCAAAAAATCCCTGGCGTCTACGGGGCTTTTTGCCCCCGGGGGCATATTGGGGGCTAATGCCCCATCTGCCCCTCAGGGGGGGCAGGAAGGCTGTCATTTTTGCAGGGGATGGGGTGGGGGCATGGGCATGCCTGTTTTGGGAAGCCCCCAACCTAATTCAAATTTGCCTAAAAAAAATCCCTGACGACTAGTGGGCTTTGTGCCCCCCGGGGGGGGCAGATTGGCGGCTAATGTCCCATCTGCCCCCAGGGGGAGCAGAAAGCCTACTTGATGCCATCGATTTTTTGGGGCAAATTTTAATTAGGGTGGGGGTTGCCAAAAGCGGGCATGCCAATGCCCCCACCCTAATAAAAATTTGCCCCAAAAAATCCCTGGCGTCTAGTGGGTTTTTGCCCCCCCGGGGACAGATTGGGAGCTACTGCCCCATCTCCCCCCCGGGGGGGCTGGAAGGCAGTAATTTTTGCTTGGGAGGGGGTGGGGCATGGGCATTCCCATTTTGTGCAGTCCCCACCCGAATTCAAATTTGCCCCAAACTAACCCTGACATCTAGTGGGCTTTTTACCCCCCAGGGGGGCAGAAAGGCAGTAATGGTGGTGGGGGGTGGGGGCATTGGCGTGCCCGTTTCGGGCAGCCCCACCCTAAAAAAAATTGCGAAAAAAAATCCCTGGGATCAAGTGGGCTTTCTGCCCCTCGGGGGGGCAGAAAGGCTATAATAATGGTGGGGGGTGGGGGCATTGGCATGCCCATTTCGGGCAGCCCCCACCCTAAAAAGAAATGGTGCAAAAACAAAATCCCTGGCGTTTAGTGAGCTTTCTGCCCCCCTGGGGGGCAGATTGGGGGCTAGTGCCCCATCTGCCCCCCAGGGGGGGGGCAGAAAGACTAATTTTGTGGCCGGTGGGGTGGGGGCAAGGCATGCCCATTTTGGGAAGCCCCACCCCTAATGAATACCTTATAACAAAATCCCTGGTGTCTAGTGGGCTTCTACCCCCCTGGGGGGGCAGATTGGGGGCTACTGCACCATCCACCCCCCGGGGGGGCAGATAGACTAATGGTGCAAAAATAATTATGTGGGAGCAAAGGCCCTTCCCCAAGTGGCCGCTCCCCCCTCCCTGGTGCCTAGTGGGTGGATCCCTGCTCGGGAGGGGTACCATTGGAAAGGGGAGATTCTCCCCTTTCCAACGATACCTCTCCTGAGTTTCTACGTGCTCAGGGGGCTGAGATAGCCCACTGAGCACGTAGAAACTGAAACCGAAATGAGCCTCTTGGCTCATTTGAGTTTTTGTTTCACTGAAAGGACGTCAGCGCGACATGCGTGCCGATCGTCATTTCAGGGAAACCAGGGGAAGGGGCCTCCGGAGCTGGGTAAGCTCTTCCCCAGCTCCCGAGGCTATTTTAGCATAAAGGGAATCCCTCTGGTGCACGCACCGGATGGATTTCCCAAGCGATGTTTCATGATGAGCTGGACTTGTCATGAGCGCACGACCACTGTGTGCCATGACGAGTCCAGCTCGTCATGAGCATTGTAGGGGTTAAGAGTGCAGGTGGAAACAGTTGTTTGGGTGACTGAGTGTATTTATTTGTGTGTTGGTGAGCGAATATATGTTTTAGTTGTACATCTTCAACAAAGTAAAAAAATAAAAGGCATTGTATGTGAGAGTTGGTGTATATAAATAAGTATGTGTAAGAGTCAGTGATTGTGAGAGTAACTATGTGAATGAGTGTATAATTGTAATGGTGATTTCTTAACATATTAACTATGAGTTACTATGTGTTTGAATAAATGAGGTGTTGTTGGATAATTGTGTAAGTGAGTAAATGTAAGTGTCATTAATTTTTTTCATGAGTGAGTAGGATGACTGCATAACCGACTAAGATGACTGCTGATGTGTCAATGTCTATATATATGTATGAGTGCATTTGATAGTGTTCTATTAATTAGTGACTGCATGTATAAATGATTCTGTTGTTGAATGGGTAGTTGTGTGTGTAGACTTAGGAATCAGGGAGTAGGTATGTAGTAACTGGTATTGGTGTGTCAATGGTTTCAAATATGGTACTCTGTTTTTTACAGTGAGTGATGAAAGGTTATACTAGTGAATGATGAGGTGTATCAGATTGTCACGTGGATGATGTCATCAGTGATGTCATTTGAGATGTCATCAGTGATGTCACTGACCATGTCATGAATGATGCAATATGTGACATCATCAGCAGTGCATTGCGGGCACGCGAGTTATAGCTAGCAGAACTAACTATAACGGAGGAATTTCTATGGTTTTGTAAGAGTGAAATGGCCAGCTAACTGTAACACCCCTGAAACCTATGGTTTTTTCTGTGAATTTCTAAGGTTTTTTAAATGCTAATTTCTAACTATAACGTCTCTGAAACCTATATTTTTGTCAGTGAATTTCAAAGCTTTTTTAAATGCTAATTTCTAAGTGCGATGGTAGTTATACCTACAATTTTTTAACTGTTTATTTATAAATATTTTATTCATTAAATAACATTATATATTTTTCTGAAAATTGCAAAAAAAAGTTTTAAAAAAATTCAAACTGAAATATTGATTACTTTTTTTGTTTTCATTTTTTTATTGTGCGACGGTTGCGTGTCTTTCAGTTACATCGTATACATTTAATATTACGTGATGTGCGCAATTGGTATGCGACCAGTCCGCGACTCCTGCTCCCGCGCATTTGCGACACATGCGCATTAGGGTACGATAAGCTTGCGCGGTGGCAGGTCCCGCGTGACGTCATATACGTGCTGGGGCGCACTGGGTGCACGACTCCCGCAAAAAATATTTATGTTCTAAAATGATATGTATGTGTCTTTAATATACATATTAGGGCAAGAGATTATCGAAGATATTCATAAAAATAATATATTTGTACTTATAATAAACTTATATTATTTTTAAATATATTTTCGCGAAGTCGGTGCATGCATCGTGAGTGCAGAGAACCAGGTCAGCAGAGCTGCTGTAGAGCCAGAGAAACCAGGTCAGCAGAGCTTCTCTAGAGCCTAAGAAGCAGGTCAGCAGAGCTGCTCTTGAACCAGAGACCCAGGCCAGCAAAGCTGCCCTAGAGCCAGAGACCCAGGTCAGCAGAGCTGCTCTAGAGGCCGAGAACCAGGTCAGCAGAGCTGCTTTAGAGGGAGAGAACCAGGTCAGCAGAACTGCTTTAGAGCCAGAGAGCCAGGTCAGCAGAGCTGCTCTAGAGCCAGAGAACCAGGTCAGCAGAGCTGATTTAGAGCCATAGAACCAGGTCAGCAGAGCTGCTTTAGAGGCAGATAACAAGGTCAGCAGAACTGCTTTAGAGCCAGAGAACCAGGTCAGCAGAGCTGCTTTAGAGCCAGAGAACCAGGCCAGCAGAGCTGCTTTAGAGCCAGACAACCAGGTCAGCAGGGTTGCTTTAGAGCCAGAGAACCAGGTCAGCAGAACTGCTCTAGAGCCTAAGAACTAGGTCAGGAGAGCTACTCTAGAGCCAGAGAACCAGGTCAGCATAGCTGCTGTAGAGTCAGAGAAACCAGGCCAGCAGAGCTGCTTTAGAGCCAGAGAACGAGGTCAGCAGAGCTGCTTTAGAGCCAGAGAACCAGGTCAGCAGAGCTGCTTTAGATCCAGAGAACCAGGTCAGCAGAGCTGCTTTAGAGCCAGAGAACCAGGTCAGCAGAGCTGCTCTAGAGCCTAAGAACCAGGTCAGCAGAGCTGCTCTAGAGCCAGAGAACCAGGTCAGCAGAGCTGCTGTAGAGCCAGAGAAACCAACTCAGTAGAGCTGCTTTAGGGCCATAGAACCAGGTCAGCAGAACTGCTTTAGAGCCATAGAACCGGGTCGGCAGAGCTGCTTTAGAGCCAGAGAACCAGGTCAGCAGAGCTGTTGTAGAGCCAGAGAACCAGGTCAGCAGAGCTGCTCTAGAGCCTAAATACTAGGTCAGGAGAGCTCCTCTAGAGCCAGAGAACCAGGTCAGCAGAGCTGCTATAGAGCCAGAGAAACCAGGTCAGCAGAGCTGCTTTAGAGGGAGAGAACCAGGTCAGCAGAGCTGCTTTAGAGCCAGAGAACCAGGCCAGCAGAGCTGCTTTAGAGCCAGAGAACCAGGTCAGCAGAGTTGCTTTAGAGCCAGAGAACCAGGTCCGTAGAGCTGCTCCAGAGCCAGAGAACCAAGTCAACAGAGCTGCTTTAGAGCCATAGAACCAGGTCAGCAGAGCTGCTTTAGAGCCAGAGAACCAGGTCAGCAGAGCTGCTCTAGAGCCTAAGAACCAGGTCAGCAGAGCTGCTCTAGAGCCAGAGAACCAGATCAGCAGAGCTGCTGTAGAGCCATTGAAACCAGGTCAGTAGAACTGCTTTAGAGCCTAAGAACCAGGTCAGCAGAGCTGCTCTAGAACCAGAGAACCAGGTCAGCAGAGCTGCTCTAGAGCCTAAGAACCAGGTCAGTAGAGCTGCTCTAGAGACAGAGAACCAGGTCAGCAGAGCTGCTGTAGAGCCAGAGAAACCAGGTCATTAGAGCTGCTTTGGGGCCATAGAACCAGGTCAGCAGAACTGCTTTAGAGCCATAGAACCGGGTCAGCAGAGCTGCTTTAGAGCCAGAGAACCAGGTCAGCAGAGCTGTTGTAGAGCCAGAGTACCAGGCCAGCAGAGCTGCTCTAGAGCCTAAGAACTAGGTCAGGAGAGCTGCTCTAGAGCCAGAGAACCAGGTCAGCAGAGCTGCTTTAGAGGGAGAGAACCAGGTCAGCAGAGCTGCTTTAGAGCCAGAGAACCAGGTCAGCAGAGCTGCTCTAGAGCCAGAGAACCAAGTCAGCAGATCTGCTCTAGAGCCAGAGAACCAGGTCAGCAGAGCTGCTTTAGAGCCAGAGAACCAGGTCAGCAGAGCTGCTCTAGAGCCAGAGAACCAAGTCAGCAGAGCTGCTTTAGAGCCAGAGAACCAGGTCAGCAGAGCTGCTTTAGAGCCAGAGAACCAGGTCAGCAGAGCTGCTTTAGAGACAGAGAACCAGGTCAGCAGAGCTGCTTTAGAGTCAGAGAAGCAGGTCAGCAGAGCTGCTCTAGAGCCAGAGAACCAGGTCAGCAGAGCTGCTTTAGAGCCAGAGAACCAGGTCAGCAGAGCTGCTCTAGAGCCAGAGAACCAAGTCAGCAGAGCTGCTTTAGAGCCACAGAACCAGGTCAGCAGAGCTGCTTTAGAGCCAGAGAACCAGGTCAGCAGAGCTGCTCTGGAGCCTAAGAACCAGGTCAGCAGAGCTGCTCTAGAGCCAGAGAACCAGATCAGCAGAGCTGCTGTAGAGCCATTGAAACCAGGTCAGTAGAGTTGCTTTAGAGGGAGAGAACCAGGTCAGCAGAGCTGCTCTAGAGGAAGAGAACCAGGTCAGCAGAGCTGCTCTAGAGCCAGAGAACCATGTCAGCAGAACTGCTTTAGAGCCATAGAACAGGGTCAGCAGAGCTGCTTTAGAGCCAGAGAACCAGATCACCAGAGATGTTGTAGAGCCAGAGAACCAGATCAGCAGAGCGCTCTGTGGCCTAAGAACTAGATCAACAGAGCTGCTCTAGAGCCAGAGAACCAGGTCAGCAGACCTGCTGTAGAGCCAGAGAAACCAGGTCAGCAGAGTTGCTTTATAGGGAGAGAACCAGGTCAGCAGAGCTGTTTTAGAGCCAGAGAACCAGGTCAGGAGAGCTGCTCTAGCTGACACTGACTGACTGACTCTGACTGTCTGACACTGACTGATTGACACTGACTGACAATGATTGACTGACACTGACTGACACTGATTGACTGACACTGACTGACTGACAATGACTGACACTGATTGACTGACTGACACTGATTGACTGACACTGACTGACTGACACTGATTGACTGACACCTATTGACTGACACTGACTGACTGACTGACACTGACGCTGATTGGCTGACACTGACTGACTGACACTGACTGACACTGACTGACTACTCTCTACTACTCTACTACTCACTCTCTACTACTCTCTACTACTCTCTCTCTACTACTGACTCTCTACTACTCTCTACTACTCTCTCTCTACTACTCACTCTCTACTACTCTCTACTACTCACTCTCTACTACTCTCTACTACTCTCTACTACTACTCTCTACTACTTACTCTCTACTACTCACTCTCTCCTACTCACTCTCTACTACTCTACTACTCTCTACTACTCACTCTCTAGTACTCTCTACTACTCTCTACTACTCACTCTCTACTACTCACTCTCTACTACTCACTCTCTACTAATCACTCTCTAATACTCTCTACTACTCACTCTACTACTCTCTACCACTCACTCTCTACTACTTTACTACTCACTCTCTACCACCCTCTACTACTCTCTCTCTACTTCTCACTCTCTACTACTCACTCTACTACTCTCTACTACTCTCTCTCTACTATTCTCTCTCTCTTCTACTCACTCTCTCCTACTCACTCTCTACTACTCGCTCCCTACTACTCGCTCCCTACTACTCTCTACTACTCACTCTCCACTACTCACTCTCTACTAGTCGCTCTCTACTACTCTCTACTACTCACTCTCTACTACTCACTCTCTACTACTCACTATCTACTACTCTTCTACTCTCTACCACTCTCTCAACTACTCACTCTCTACTACTCTCTACTACTCACTCTACTACTCTCTACTACTCTCTACTACTCTCTACCACTCACTCTCTACTACTCACTCTCTACTACTCTACTACTCTCTACGACTCACTCTCTACTACTCCCTCTCTACTACTCCCTCTCAACTACTCTCTACTACTGCTTTAGAGCCATAGAACAGGGTCAGCAGAGCTGCTTTAGAGCCAGAGAACCAGATCACCAGAGCTGTTGTAGAGCCAGAGAACCAGATCAGCAGAGCGCTCTGTGGCCTAAGAACTAGATCAACAGAGCTGCTCTAGAGCCAGAGAACCAGGTCAGCAGACCTGCTGTAGAGCCAGAGAAACCAGGTCAGCAGAGTTGCTTTATAGGGAGAGAACCAGGTCAGCAGAGCTGTTTTAGAGCCAGAGAACCAGGTCAGGAGAGCTGCTCTAGCTGACACTGACTGACTGACTCTGACTGTCTGACACTGACTGATTGACACTGACTGACAATGATTGACTGACACTGACTGACACTGATTGACTGACACTGACTGACTGACAATGACTGACACTGATTGACTGACTGACACTGACTGACTGACACTGATTGACTGACACCTATTGACTGACACTGACTGACTGACTGACACTGACGCTGATTGGCTGACACTGACCGACTGACACTGACTGACACTGACTGACTACTCTCTACTACTCTACTACTCTCTACTACTCTCTCTCTACTACTGACTCTCTACTACCCTCTACTACTCTCTCTCTACTACTCACTCTCTACTACTCTCTACTACTCACTCTCTACTACTCTCTACTACTCTCTACTACTACTCTCTACTACTTACTCTCTACTACTCACTCTCTCCTACTCACTCTCTACTACTCTACTACTCTCTACTACTCACTCTCTAGTACTCTCTACTACTCTCTACTACTACTCTCTACTACTCACTCTCTACTACTCACTCTCTACTAATCACTCTCTAATACTCTCTACTACTCACTCTACTACTCTCTACCACTCACTCTCTACTACTTTACTACTCACTCTCTACCACCCTCTACTACTCTCTCTCTACTTCTCACTCTCTACTACTCACTCTACTACTCTCTACTACTCTCTCTCTACTATCCTCTCTCTCTTCTACTCACTCTCTCCTACTCACTCTCTACTACTCGCTCCCTACTACTCGCTCCCTACTACTCTCTACTACTCACTCTCCACTACTCACTCTCTACTAGTCGCTCTCTACTACTCTCTACTACTCACTCTCTACTACTCACTCTCTACTACTCACTATCTACTACTCTTCTACTCTCTACTACTCTCTCAACTACTCACTCTCTACTACTCTCTACTACTCACTCTACTACTCTCTACTACTCTCTACTACTCTCTACCACTCACTCTCTACTACTCACTCTCTACTACTCTACTACTCTCTACGACTCACTCTCTACTACTCTCTCTCTAATACTCACTCTCTACTACTCCCTCTCTACTACTCCCTCTCAACTACTCTCTACTACTCACTTTCTACTACTCTCTACTACTCTCTCTACTTCTCACTCTCTACTACTCTCTACTACTCTTTCTACTTCTCACTCTCTACTACTCTCTACTACTCACTCTCTACACACTCTCTACTACTTGCTCTCTACTACTCGCTCTCTACTACTCACTCTCTAATACTCTCTCTACTTCTCACTCTCTACTGCTCTCTACTACTCTTTCTACTTCTCACTCTCTACTACTCTCTACTACTCACTCTCTACTACACACTCTCTACTACTTGCTCTCTACTACTCGCTCTCTACTACTCTCTACTACTCACTCTACTACTCACTCTCTACTACTCTCTACTACTCACTCTACTACTCACTCTCTACTACTTTCTACTACTCACTCTCTACTACTCTACTACTCTCTACTACTCACTCTCTACTACTCACTCTCTACTACTCTATTGCTCTCTACTACTCTCTCTACTACTCACTCTCTACTACTCACTCGCTACTACTCTCTACTACTCACTCTCTACTACTCTCTACTACTAACTCTACTACTCACTCTCTACTACTCGCTCTCTACTACTCTCTACTACTCACTCTCTACTACTCTCTCTCTACTAATCTCTACTACTCATTCTACTGCTCACTCTCTACTGCTCTCTACTACTCTCTCTCTGCTACTCACTCTCTACTACTCACGCTCTACTACTCTCTACTACTCACTCTCTACTACTCACTCTCTACTACTCTCTACTACTCACTCTCTACTACTCTCTACTACTCACTCTACTACTCACTTTCTACTACTCTCTACTAATCTCTACTACTCACTCTCTACTACTCACTCTACTACTCTCTACTACTCACTCTCTGCTACTCTCTTTATTATTCTCTACTACTCTCTACTACTCACTCTCTACTCTCTATTACTCACTCTCTACTCTCTACCTCTCTACCTCTCTCTCTACTACTCTCTACCTCTCTACTTCTACCTCTTTACCTCTACACCTCTACGTCTACACCTCTACCTCTCTCTACATGCACACATATGCACATATATATATGCATAAATATGCATATGCATTTATATATATGTATGTGTATATAGATATACACACATATATAAACATATATAATCTGCATATCTATACAAATACAAAAATAAATGCATGCATACATATACATATATGCATACATATGCATGTTATGTACATGAAAGTTTGAAAAACACTAATAGAAGCAAAGCTAAAAAGCCACTTAATTACAAACAGAATTGCTTTAACTTAAACGAGGGCGAGACCTATTGTATTTTCAATGCTTGTTTACTTTGGTTCCATCAAGAAGGCATTCAGATGTTTCACACATTTGCCATAAATTCTGAATGGTAGCACTCTATTTGCTCATTAGATTACTGTAGTAAAGTTACTGCTCACCAGGGAAATCTGCTGCTGGTATTCAAAGTGCATGTTTCAGTCTGCATGTCAGAATTTTTTCATGAAATAGAAGAGGATTTGAGAAGTCACTCAAAATGTGCCCTATTTTTTCTTTTTGCAGCACTAATCATAATTTCTTTGGCAAAATCAACCCCCTCATTTTGTTTCTTTTTAAATTAAATGTTTTAAGAGTTACCACTTTATTCCAATCAAGATGGCTTCATGTGTGCCATACTTTTGTCATAAGTAAGACTATTAGCGCGCTAGTTGTTCTTTAGAACACTCTGGGACATTCTGTCATTGGGCTATACTTAGGCTACATCTGGGTGATATTTGTGCTACATTTGGGCTCTTTTCTCTCTGGTGGCCATCTTGGGAGACTTATTTGTTATGAAGTTTCCTAATTTCCTCATTTACTACAGTCTCCTCAGTAGGAATACTTTCAGTTTTTTACTTTGATTCCATCAAAAAGGCATTCAGATGTGTCACACATTTGCCATAAATTCAGAATGTTAGCACTCTAGTTGCTCATTAGACCACTGTAGTAAAGCTACTGATCACCAGGAAAGTCTGCTACTGGTATTGAAAGTGCATGTTTCAGTCTGCATGTCAGAAGTTTTTAATGAAATAGAAGAAGATTTGAGAAGTCACTCAAAATGTGCCCTATTTTTTCTTTCTGCAGCACTAATCATACTTTCTATGGCAAAATGAACCCCCTCATTTTTTTCCTTTTTAAATTAAATGTTTTAAGAGTTACCACTTTATTCTAATCAAGATGGCTTCAGGTGTGCCATACGTTTGTCATAAGTAGGACTGTTAGCATTCTAGTTGTTCTTTAGAACACTCTGGGACCTGCAGTAGAACACAAAGGAATAAACTGACAGTCTCTGCCCTTGTTGGATGTACATGTTTTACTGAAAATGTCAGAATTCATTCTCACATGACTGAGAAAGATAATGTGAATTTACAGAAAATATGCTCTCAGTTTAACTTATAGATCACCTTCCAAACCTCTGTGGGAAAAGCATGAGAAAATAGTTAACTCTCAAACATGATTCATGATATCCCAGCAAAAGGCTTTTTCACATGGTAAAATCACCTTAGAACACACCACAATTCCTAAAATGAGTATGGTACCATCAACAAATGATTTATAATGTAACTAAAGTCTTAAAACCTTCTATTAACTGCAATGCTTTTTAATGAGGTGCTATCATGTATATTGGTCACAAGATGGCTGCCAACACTTCTTGGATGAAGTGCTGACAGCCAATCAGATCTCACGATGAGATGTGTGGTTAGGCTCCGCCCAGACATATCGATTAATTTACTTTTGATTTTTCTCAGGAACTACTGAACGGATTTACAACATTTAACCAAAAGGCATGAGTGTGATCCAAGGGCTACCTTTTTGCCAAATTTGGTGTAATTCCGTTCAGCAGTTTGGGCTGTAGCTGCGATTAAAGGTTCCTATGGAAAATTGCATGGGGAAAACACGTTTTACGACCCCCCCTATTTTCTCGGCCCCCACTTGACTAATCACCCCGAGACTTTCAGGATAGGAGCGGACCAGAGAGCCCCACCAGTTTTGAATATTTTGTGAAGATTCATCAACCGGCGCCAAAGTTATTCCAAATAGAATATTGCGGATTTCCTATGGATAATAGGTCCTAACTATAACTACCTACTGGCAACCGCCAGTAGGTAATATATATTACCTACTGGCGGTCGCCAGTAGGTAGTTATAGTTAGGACCACGTTTCCATAGGAAAACCTCAACATTCTATTTTGAATAACTTTGGCGCCGGTCGACGAATCCTCGCGAATTTCTCAAAATAGGTGGGGCGCTACGCTCCGCTCCTACCCTGAAAGTCTCGGGGGGATTCGTCAAGCGGGGGCTGAGATAAAAGGGGGGTCCCAAAACGCGTTTTTCCCATGCATTTTTCCATAGGACCTTTAGAACGAGCTACAGCCCGAACGGCTGAACAGAATTACTAGAAATTTGGCAGAGAGGTAGTCCCTAGGTCAAGGAAGTGCCTTTTGTAGGTTTGGTGTAAATCTGTTCAGTAGATTCTGAGAAAATAGCCTTTAAATCAATATATATATCTGAGCCCGCTTACGGTACGCTTACCGTACGCTTACGGTAAGCGTACGGTGGCGTGCGCGAGCGCGATTCTGATTGGCTCTTAGATCTTAGTAAACATTCGAATCGGCAGAAACCAGGAAGCGGCGTCCGCCATTTTGTCTACCGCACTGAGTGTTATGTATCAAACATGATGGCCAAAAACATTTTACGGGGATGTTTTGACAACTCCCTCTCACATAGTCATGTTGAGGGAGTCCCCAAACATCCCCCAAGAGCAAAAACGGCATTATTTTTTTTTCGGCAATTTCGCGGGGTACGCTTACCGTACGCTTACCGTAAGCGTACGGTAAAAAAATAAAAATTAAAAAAACACTATCCACACTTTCTCCACCCCTTGTGCAAATGGTGGCCGAAGGCCACCATTTGTGCATGGCTTATCAGAGCACAGAAATTTCCCAAAAAATTTCAACAGATTACCTATCACAAGGAAGCGCATAATATGTCCTCCATGTGCGCACGGTGCGCGAAGCGCATCGTGCGTACATGGCCCATCTAGCGTAACGTGGGCACGGCACTAACTGCGTAAAGTGGGTGCGCGGTGCGCGAAGCGCACCGCGTGCTCACTGTGCGCGCACGGTGCGCGAAGCGCACCGTGCGCGCACGGAACGAACTGCGTTAAGTGGGCGCGCACGCCACGAATGGCGTAAAGTCACTTAGCATTTAAAAAACCGTACAAATTCACTGAAAAAACCATAGGTTTCACACACGTTATAGTTAGGAATTAGCATTTAAAAAACCTTGCAAATTCACTGAAAAAACCATAGGTTTCACACATGTTATAGTTAGCGGAAATTTTACTGATAAAAAACCAATGAAATTGCCCCGTTATAGTTAGTGCTGGCAACTATAACTCACGCGACCGCAATCTTCTGCTGATGACATATGTGTCTTTATGAAAAAAAAATATTTGTAATATATGTATAGCTAAAAATGTATGGAAGAAGACATGGGCAAATAAGTGTCTAAATACAGTATTAGCATCAGCAGAGGATTGCGGTCGCGTGAGTTATAGTTGCCAGCACTAACTATAACGGGGCAATTTCATTGGTTTTTTATCAGTAAAATTTCCGCTAACTATAACATGTGTGAAACCTATGGTTTTTTCAGTGAATTTGCAAGGTTTTTTAAATGCTAATTCCTAACTATAACGTGTGTGAAACCTATGGTTTTTTCAGTGAATATATATATATATATATATGATATAATATATATAATATATCTTGATCTTTAGGACGATACTGAAGTTGCTTAAAGGAATTTCAATGACATAATATATATATATATTCACTGAAAAAACCATAGGTTTCAGGCCTGATATAGTTAGGAATTAGCATTTAAAAAACCTTAGAAATTCACTGAAAAAACAATAGGTTTAGGGATGTTATAGTTAGCTGAGCATTTCACTCGAACAAAACCATTGAAATTCCTCCGATATAGTTAGTTGTACTAACTACATCTCGCACGCCCTCAATCCACTACTGATGATGTCACATAATACATCATTCATGACATGGTCAGTGACATCACTGATGACATCTCAAATCACATCACTGATGACATCACTGATGACATCATCCAGTGAATGTGGTTTGGTTTGTTATTTAAATATGTATTATATATATATAGCAATTTGCACTGAGGAATGAGTGGATATATAAATATAAATATCTGGATGGAGGATTTAGTAGCAGTGTGATTGACTGTTTACTTGACTAATTTATAGTGTCTCACTAAATATATTGGATAGTGACTAAACTGTGTGAATATCTGTATCACTTTGTCACTTGTTGTGTAAACTGCGGTACCAGTTGGTTACTAGCTACGTGAAAGTCTATATTATTTATTGATTAGTTAAATGAGTATTTGTATGGGCGAGTAAATGTGTGTGTGGTTCGGTGGGGGGTGTGTGACTGCCCAAAGATGTATGAATAGTTGATTCAGTAGGTATATGAAGTTAAAACTACATGTTATAACAGTTGTTTGGGTGAGTGAATATCTTTATGGGTGTGGCGATGAGCCAATATATGTCTCAATGGTACATGTCCAACAAACTAGGAAAATAAAAGACAGTGTATGTGTCAGTTGTTGTATATAAATAAGTATACATAAGACTCAGTGATTGTATGAGTGACTGTATGGATAACTGTATACTTGTAATAGTGTTTTTATAACACACTAAGTATGAGTTATTATCTATATGAATAGATGAAGTGGTGTTTTTATAAGTGTATAGCTAAGTAAAAGTAAGTATGATCCATTGTTTGCATAAGTGAGTAGGATGACTTCATAAGTGATTAGGATGTGTGCTGGTGTGTAATGTCGATATAGGTGTATAAGTATATTTGATAGTGTTCTATTGATCATTGACAGCATGTATGAGTGAATCTATAGGTAAGTGATTAGATGTGTGTATAGATCTAGGAATCACTGAGTGGGTGTTTAGAAACTTTTATTGATGTGTCAATGGTTTTAAATCTGGCACTCTCTATTTTACAGTGAGTGATGAAAGGTTATACTAGTGTATGATGAGGTGTATTTGATTGTCACGTGGATGATGTCATCAGTGATGTCATCAGTGATGTCATTTGAGATGTCATCAGTGATGTCACTGACCATGTCATGAATGATGTAATATGTGACATCATCAGCAGTGGATTGCGGGCGCGCGAGATGTAGTTAGTACAACTAACTATATCGGAGGAATTTCAATGGTTTTGTTCGAGTGAAATGTCCAGCTAACTATAACACCCCTAAAACCTATTGTTTTTTCGGTGAATTTCTAAGGTTTTTTAAATGCTAATTCCTAACTATATCAGGCCTGAAACCTATGTTTTTTTCAGTGAATTTCAAAGGTTTTTTAAATGCTAATTCCTAACTATATCAGGCCTGAAACCTATGGTTTTTTCAGTGAATTTCAAAGGTTTTTTAAATGCTAATTCCTAACTATATCAGGCCTGAAACCTATGGTTTTTTCAGTGAATTACAAAGGTTTTGTAAATGACAATTTTTAATGTATTAATTGTTATACTGTTTTTTTTCTACTGATTTACTACATTGTTTAAACTGTTTATTTTTAGATATTTTTTATTTTTATTTACATTATACATTACAATACAAAATATACTTTCTCAGAATGAATTACTTTAGTTTAAATACTTTGCAAATAGGCAATAGACTTTTAAGTACAGTAGTTACAGTTGGTGCAATGGGCAACACAATTTCAAACACAAAGCAACATTGAGCTCAATGTGAATTTCTAGTCAAATGCAATTAGTTACTTTATGGATTACTTTTCTAACCACAGGACTGGATGCTAGATTCAGTCCTTGGACATCTCCTGTAAAAAGTTGAGTAAAAGCGTTTTGGTTACAGTAGTGATTTTTAAGGATTATTATTGTATTTTAAAAGTTGATACTTAGAAAATTTTTCACATAGAATCACCAATGTTATCCTATGGCAGAAAATTCACTTAGAAGGTAAGTAGTGTTATCGTTACTTTTTCTTACTCAGTGGTGGATCCTGGATCCAGCACAGGTGAATCTCCTGTAAACAGTTGAAAGAATGTGTTTAAGTCATACAGACGATTTTTTTAGGAATATTTTTAGTTTGTGAAAATAAACACTTAGAAACTTTTCTTCTTAAAAGCACACAATGGATTCCTATGGAAGGAAATACAAGTTACTGTTAAGTATGCTTAGAATTACTTTTCAGGGTCAGTGCTGGTCTAAAAGATGCAGCCATGGGTTCTCTCCTGATAACAGGTGAGTAAATTGGAATTCGTAGTTCGGCTGATTTTAGAGGAATATTTGTACGTTTCAAAAATGGACAGAAACTTTTCTGCTGAAAACCACACAATGGATTCCTATGGAAAGAAATACAAGTTACTGGTAAGTACGCCTAGAATTACTTTTCAGGGTCAGTGCTGGTCTAAAAGATGCAGCACTGGGTTCTCTCCTGAGAACAGTTGAGTAAATCGGAATTCGTAGTTCGGCTGATTTTAGAGGAATATTTGTATGTTTAAAAAATGGACGCTTAGAAACTTTTCTGCTGAAAACCACACAATGGATTCCTATGGAAGAAAATACAAGTTACTAGTAAGTACGCTTAGAATTACTTTTCAGGGTCAGTGCTGGGCTAAAAGATGCAGCCCTGGGTTCTCTCCTGATAACAGGTGAGTAAATTGGAATTCGTAGTTCGGCTGATTTTAGAGGAATATTTGTGCGGTTCAAAAATGGACACTTAGGGCCTGATTCACAGAACTAACTTAAGGCAAAATCCTAAACTTACTACCATTTTGGTACTCACAGAAGACACTTACTCATTTTGGTATTCACAGAAGGCACTTACTCATTTCGGTATTCATAGAAGTTAGGAGTCCTAACTTTAGGACTCCTAAATGCCTTCTGTGAATACCGAAAGTCTTAAAATTAGGATTCTTCTCAATTTAGTAGTAGTATAGTTAGGACTCCTAACTTTAGGACTCCTAAATGCCTTCTGTGAATACCGAAAGTCTTAAAATTAGGATTTTTCTCAATTTAGTAGTAGTAAAGTTAGGACTCCTAACTTTAGGACTCCTAAATGCCTTCTGTGAATACCGAAAGTCTTAAAATTAGGATTTTTCTCAATTTAGTAGTAGTAATGTTAGGACTCCTAAATGCCTTCTGTGAATACCGAAAGCCTTAATATTAGGATTTTTCTCAGTTTAGTAGTAGTAAAGTTAGAAGTCCTAATTTAGGACTCCTAAACTGAGAAAAATCCTAATTTTAAGACTTTCGGTATTCACAGAAGGCATTTAGGAGTCCTAAAGTTAGGACTCCTAACTTCTGTGAATACCGAAGTGAGTAAGTGTCTTCTGTGAATACCAAAATGAGTAAGTGCCTTCTGTGAATACGAAAATGGTAGTAAGTTTAGGATTTTATCTTAAGTTAGTTCTGTGAATCGGGCCCTTAGAAACTTTTCTGCTGAAAACCACACAATGGATTCCTATGGAAGGAAATACAAGTTACTGGTAAGTACGCTTAGAATTACTTTTCAGGGTCAGTGCTGGTCTAAAAGATGCAGCCCCGTGTTCTCTCCTGATAACAGGTAAGTAAATCGGACTTCGTAGTTCGGCTGATTTTAGAGGAATATTTGTACAATGGTAAAGGAAGGGGGCGGGGCCCGAGGTGACGTGTGCAAACACGCCTTGTGGCGCGTTTTAAGTTGGGGAATTAATTCTAGCCCACCAGGTACCTCCAGTATGCGTCAAGGAGCTGCGTTGTAGAGCGGTGTTCAGAGGCCACGCCCCTTTTTACAACACTCTGCAACGCAGCTCCGTGGTGCTTCCTGGAGGTACCTGGTGGGCTAGTTGGCCCCTAGGGGACCTCTGGATTGAAGAGGAATTAATTCCCCAACTTAAAACGCGCCACAGGGTGGGTTTGCACACATATCACCTCTGGCCCCGCCCCCTACCTTCACCACTGTGCAAACGCGCCCCGTGGCGTGTTTTAGGTTGGGGGATTAAGTCCCCTTGAATCCTGAGGTCCCCTGGCAGCCAACTTGGCCACCAGGTACCTCCAGTATGCCCCAGGGAGCTGCGTTGCAGATAGGTGTTCAGAGGCCACGCCCCTTTTTACAACACTCTGCAACACAGCTCAGTGGTGCTTACTGGAGGTACCTGGTGGGCTAGTTGGCCCCTAGGGGACCTCTCGATTGAAGAGGAATGAATTCCCAACTTAAAATGCGCCACAGGGCGTGTTTGCTCAATAGCACCTCAGGCCCCGCCCCCTACCTTCACCACTGTGCAAATGTGCCCCGTGTCGTGTTTTAAGTTCCACTGTGCAAATGTGCCCCGTGTCACGTTTTAAGTTGCGGGATTAAGTACCCTTGATTCCTGAGGTCCCCTAGCGGCCAACTAGGCCACCAGGTACCTCCAGTAAGCGCCATGGAGCTGCGTTGCAGAGAGCTGTATAAAGGGGTGTGGCCTCATTACACCTCTCTGCAACACAGCCCCCTGGCACATACTGGAGGTTCCTGGTGGGCTAGTTGGCCCCCAGGGAGCCCCAGTATTCAAGGGGAATTATCTCCCCCTCTGTAAGGCGTGCGCGTTTGCAGAGCGGTGTAAGGAGGGGGCATGGCCTCCGGCCCGATCCCGGTCTTTTTTTTTTCTTCTTTTTTTTTAGAAAGGTGGCTGTGTAGCCCCCCTTCTTTTGCAATTTTTTTGTCCCTGGGGACCCCATCCCCCAGGGCCTGCCCCCAATTTTTGTTTATACAAAAAAAAAATGGGAAGCGGGCCCCCCTCCCAAGGCCATAATTTGCCCCGGGGACCCCATCCCCCGGGGCATGGTCCTTTTTGTTTTTTATGGCCTATGGCCACTTTAAGGCCCCGGGGACCCCATCCCCCGGGGCCGGCCATTGTTTTTAAAAAAATTGTTATTTTTTAATTGGAGAGGAGGGCTGCGTGGCCCCCCCTCCCAGGCCACTTATGGCCCCGGGGACCCCATCCCCCGGGGCCTGGCCTCTGTTGTGGGCCGTGGTGGGGTCCCCAATCTCCCCATGGTCCTAGCCGGTTTCCCACGTCCTGCGGGAGCCGGCATTGCTTTTCCACATGGGGAGCAGCTAACATGCTGCTCCCCATGTGGAAAAGCGATCAGCTTTGCTTTATTGAAGTGAGAGCAGGTTTCCCTGCTCTCGCTTCAATGAAGCAAAGCAGTATGCAATGACAGGGCGGGAGCCGTGAGGCACCCGCCCTGTCATTGCAAACTACAGTGTCCCGGGGGTGGGCACCCCGGGACACTGCATGAGCCGGCCCAGGTGGGTGGCGGTCCCCATGGCCTATTCAAGGCTCCAGGAGAGGGGCTGCGTGGCCCCCCTCCCACACCAACAAGTTGCCCCGGGGGGTGGCGGTCCCCAGGGCTGGGAGGGCCTGAGAGCCCCCCATCCCAAATAATTTCATGCCCCGGGGGTGGCGGTCCCCGGGGCTGGGGGGGCCATGAGCCCCCCCACATATAGTATCTTTGAGCCCCGGCGGGTGGCGGTGCCGAATGTGGAACAAGGCTGCTGACACAGAAATCACCTGTTGTGGGCCCCTCCCTTTGCAGGCATCTTTTGTTGTGGATATGTATATATATATCCACACGAAATGCTTACTTGCTTGATACAAAGTAGGCAGGACACAGCTCCGGGGTTTAACCGATTTTAATACAGCAAATGAAGCGTGCAAAGAAATCCGTGAAACGCTGGGGCAGACGCGTTTCTAGCCGGGATACAGCTTTTATCAGTGCCGGAATCACAGGTATGATTGATTCACCTGGAGTTTATTAAGACATTGAGTTTTTAACTCCTCCTCCTTTTACCAGGTTAGTACCTCCTCTCACAGCGTTCAAAAGCAGGCTGCATGCTGGTTCATGTAGTTACTCGTGGAGATTTAATCAAGTGATCAAGAAAGTCCAAAACACACAGTGGTGTCCCCAACCTTGACGATATTCCACATGTTTCGCCGCAGCTTGCCACAACAGAAATTTGTCCGATTCATGCCTTACGTAGCCCCTTCTCAGGCAATACATATATATATATATATATATATATATATATATATATATATATATATATATATATATATATTCACTGAAAAAACCATAGGTTTCAGGGGCGTTATAGTTAGCTGGACTTTTCACTCGTACAAAACCATACAAAATTCCCCCGTTATAGTTAGTTCAGCTAACTATAACTCGCACGCCCGCAATGCACTGCTGATGACGTCACATATTACATCACTCATGACATGGTCAGTGACATCACTCATGACATCACTGATGACATCTCAAATGACATCACTGATGACATCATCCAGTGAATGTGTTTTTCTGAAAATTACATATGTTTTATATATGTATATCTCAAGGTCGATGGAAGAATAAATGGGTATATAAGTGTCTAAATGGATGATTTGTTTTTGAAAAATTGATTGTATAACTGACTGATTAAGTGTATCTTAGTGAATACATGGCTTAGTGAGTAATGTTTAAATATGTAAATATCTGTATCAGTCTCTTACTTTGTGTATAAGTGGCTGCATGGGTTGAGTAGCTACATGAGTGTCTATATAGGTTATTAGTTGGTTTTTTGAGTATCCGTATAAGTGTCTGATGTCTGTATGGTTCGGTGGGGGGTATTACGTAGTGCATAGGTGCATGAATGAGTGACTCACTGTTTGTATGTGTTGAAGACAGCATGTGTGCAGGACTGTATGGGTGGATGAGTGTGTGCATGGGTGTGTTAGTAAGTGAATGACTGTCTCAATAGTGTCTCTATGAGTAACTACATATGTTTTAAACTAGTATATGTGACTATTGGTGTATATAAGTGAGTATATGTGAGAGTGAGAGATTGAAAGAGTTCCTGTATGAATAAGTATGTGTTTCTATAAGTGATTGTTAAAAAGACTAAGTATGTGTAAGTTTCTGTAGAAGTAAGTGTGGTGGTGTGTGTATAACTGTATATGCAGGTAAACGGATGTTTGATTCTTTATTAGCATGAGTGACTATGTGTGTGAGTAACTTTATGGATGAGTGGCGTTGTGTAACAGGATGTATAGGTGTATGAGTACATATGATGAGTGAGTACATGTATAAGTGACTGTATAGGACTGTTGGTGAATGAGTGGATGTGGATGTGGATCTTTCAATTACTGAATAGGTTGTTGTAACTGGTATTGGTATGTCCATTGTTTTGAAAATTTTAATTTCTATTTTTGAATGTGTGTATCAAAGGTTATATTAGGGGGAGAGGAGGTCTGCCACTCTATCACAAGGATGATGTCATCAGTGATGTCATCAGTGATGTCATGAGTGATGTCACTGACCATGTCATGAGTGATGTAATATGTGACGTCATCAGCAGTGCATTGCGGGCGCGCGAGTTATAGTTAGCTGAACTAACTATAACGGGGGAATTTCAATGGTTTTGTACAAGTGAAAAGTCCAGCTAACTATAACACCCCTGAAACCTATGGTTTTTTCAGTGAATATATATATATATCATATATATATATATATACACACATATATATATATATATATATATATATATATATATATAATCTACTGGCGGTCGCCAGTAGATAGTTATAGTTAGGACCGTGTTTCCATAGGAAATCCGCAACATTCTATTTGGAATAACTTTGGCGCCGGTTGAAGAATCCTCGTGAAATTTTCAAAATAGGTGGGGTGCTCCGCTCCGCCCCTGAAAGTCTCGGGGGGATTCGTCAAGCGGGGGCTGTGAAAAAAGGGGATCCCAAAACGCGTTTTCCCCATGCAATGTTCCATAGGGACCTTTAGTCCAAGGTACAGCCCGAACGGCTGAACAGAATTACTTGAAATTTGGCAAAGAGGTAGTCCTCAGGTCAGGCATGTGCCTTTTGCATATATGGTGTCAATCTGTTCAGTAGTTCCTGAGAAAATCAAAAGTAAAATCACATACATATCTGGGCGGAGCCTAACCACACATCTCATCGTGAGATCTGATTGGCTGTCAGTACTTCAGCCAGCTGAACTAACTATAACGGGGGAATTTCTATGGTTTTGTACAAGTGAAAAGTCCAGCTAACTATAACGCCCCTGAAACCTATGGTTTTTTCAGTGAATTTCTAAGGTTTTTTAAATGCTAATTCCTAGCTATAACGTGCCTGAAACCTATGTTTTTTTCAGTGAATTTCAAAGGTTTTTTAAATGCTAATTTCTAGCTATGCCTACAGAGATAGGACATGTGAAGAAAGAAGGAAAAACGCACAGAAAGAAAAAAAAGAAATGCAGAAAGAAGCAACAGAAGTCCTCAAAGACGAAGAAAAGTGCAGGAAGAAGTATAACGTGCAGAAAGAACAAACAGAAGAGCAGAAACAAGCCTTGTTGCAAAATCATCCTGTACCCTCAACTTTTTCAGACGGATACTGGTGGTAACTGAGTCTGACTAACCAGTCCTAGAGCCAGTGCTATGTTAAAAGACACTCAGAATACAGTGAAAACACCTACATACACTAGGGCACACTATGTGTTGGGGTCCCCCTGTGATTAGCATGACCTCCTCTGTAAGCCCCATTGTATATAATAGGGCAGGGGATTAAAATGACCTCTTAAAACGCACCACAGGGCGTGTTTGAACACTTCACCTCATGCCCCGTCCCCTCCCTTCCCCACTGTGTAAACACGCCCTGTAGCCGTTTTAAGTTGGGAGATTAAGTCCCCTTGAATCCTGAGGGTCCCTAGTGTCCAACTAGACCACCAGGTACCTCCAGTAAGCGCCACAGAGCTGCGTTGCAGAGAGGTGTAAAAAGTGGCACGGCCTGCACCACCTCTCTGCAACGCAGAGCAGTGGTGCTTACTGGAAGCACCTGGTGGGCTAGTTGGACTCCAGGGTCCCTCAGGATTGAAAGGGAATTATTTCCCCAACTTAAAAACGTGCCACAGGGCCTGTGGGCGTTCTGAGTTGAGAGATTAAGTCCCCTTGAATCCTAAGGTTCCCTAGGGTCAAACTAGCCCACTAGGTACCTCCAGTAAGCGCCACAGAGCTGCGTTGCATGGAGGTGTAAAAAGGGGCGTGGCGTCAGAACACCTGTCTACAACGCAGCTCCCTGGCGCATACTGGAGATACCTGTCGGGCTAGTTGGCCCTCAGGGACCCTCAGTATTGAAGGGGAATTAATTCCTCAACTTACAACTGGCCAGGGGGCGCGTTTGCAGAGTGCTGCAAGGAGGGGGTGTGGCCTCCGGCGCGATGCCGGTCTTTTATTTATTTATTTTTAAGAAGGAGGGCTGTGTGGCCCCCTTTCTTTTTCTAATTTATTAGCCCTGGGGACCCCATCCCCCAGGACCTGCACCCTAATCTTTTTGGTTGAAAAAAATTAATTTGGCCCTCCCAAGGCCTTAATCGGCCCCGGGGACCCCAACCCCCAGGTCATGGCCTTTTTTTTATTTTTGTATTCTTTATGAGGGGGGCTGTGTTGCCCCCCTCCTCAGGCCACTTATGGCCCCGGGACCCCATCCCCCGGGGCCGGCCTTTGTTTTTTATTTAAAAAAAAAATATATATATTTATAGAAACACCTAGGACATGCTGGACAAACCGTATGTACCTATCACCATGACGATTTGCGTGATATTCATTAAAAGGCGACTATGCATACAATGAATCCACGTAGAATGTATTCACACCGCTAGTGAAGCTCTGACATGTCTGACACCCTACCGTGCCTAATCCCGGCGCCCCCGCTGGTGGGTACTCTCCAAGTTGACACCCTTGTCGTTTATTTATACAAACATGGGTAGCTATTGACGGGCACATTTAATACACATGCACACCAAGCCATTCAAAGGGGATTCGACAAAAATTCGACCAAACTATGCAAGAAACCCCCTCACGGTTAATAAAACACACATCCACCGCCGGATGTGTAATACTTTTTATTTTACTCTCTGGAAAGGAGACAAACCTCACTTGAGAGTCACAGCGTACTCCTGGCTGAGCCCAATGCTGTGTTACACCCACCAGTGCCCGCCGAGTGCCACACACCTCTGTGTTGTATTCCACCAGCTAGTGCGTATGCTATGACACTCTCTAGCCCATGTGCACTGTAACACCACCCCGTGAATATGTCATGCCACACTTGCCTTCGCACGGGTTATATTGCCCCATCTAACGTGCCTTCCTCGATGCCTATGTTATAAAGCACAGCGCTATGCCATACATATTACAATCTGGGATCTATATCTTTGTCACAGTGCATATGCAATGTTACACTACCCAGCACATATTTTATATTACAACTTTAGAGACTACTTAGGTTACACAACACTGCCCTGTGCATATTACACTCCAAGGCGCATATCACATAGCAAGCGCTAGTGCCTGTGCTATCTCGCGCTCTCCAATGAATCTGTCATTGCGCACAATGTATTGCATATTATATTTCACGCCCCGGTTCATCTTATATCACACTTTTTGTTGCATAGTTTATACCATATACTATATCTAGTTTTAATTTTCAATCGTGCTCTCAGGACTATGTTCTATATAACACTGCGTCCACCTACCCTTTTCACGGGCATTACATTTTGCGATGGGGGGTGGAGGATCAGGGGATGTTTCTGCCAAGTGAGCCCGGAGTCACAGTCCCAAACGTCCTCTTCTTCCTGAATAAAAGTGAGATTGAGCTGCATACTTGTTCATATTTTAAGTAGTTCGCACAGACACACATTTTAAAAACAATAAAGTTCCTAATACCCACCTTCTATGAACAGTTAGCTTGCTGCCCCATCCACCTCCTCCCTATCCTCTGTTGTCTGAATCCATGGACTAGCCTCCTCCCTCCTGCCATGCATGGTCTGATGTGCTGCCACTGCCCTGCATTTAGCATGATGTACCAGTCCACTCATCCTGCCCTCCATTGCCCAATTCTATGGCCCATCATTGACCTCCTGCTTAGCCTCTGTGCTTTGCTTGCTGCCCCTATTCTCCTTCCCCCTGCCCTCCGATGTCCTTGTGCATGCCCCTGCTCCATCCTTTTTGACCACCATGTTCCATGGACCTGCCACTCCCATCTACTCTGAGTGTTCTGTTGAGCGGCCACTCCCCTACCACCTGCCTAGCATTGTCAGATGACTGTAACCTGTCCCTGCCACCTCCACCCTGCCTGTCCACATGCCATGCCCCTATCCCCTTCCTCTTGTCCTCCATGGTCCATTTGGTCCATTTTACTGCCACACCCTTCTGCCCTCCCTGGTCTGTTGTGCTGCAACTGCTCCTCCTGCCTGTCCCGCGCGGTCTGTTGTGAGGCCCCTTCCCCTGAACTCTCTTGTCTGTGCCCAGGTCCTGATCCTCCCTTCTATCCTCCATGGTCCTTTGTGCATGCCCCTGCACCCTTCTTCTTGCCCATCATAGCCATTGTGCTGCCACTAACCCTCCCGCTTGCCATGCATGGTCTTCTGTGCTGCCATGGCCCCTCCCACCTTCCCTGTGTGGTCAGCTAGCTGCTCCTGACCCCCTCCCACCTTCCCTCCATGGTCTGTGTGTATGCCATCTTAGTCTCACTGTTGCTCTCCATGGTGTGTCTTGTTTTTAGTGCCCATCCTGCCTGAACTCCATGGTCATCTTGCTGCTCCTGCCCTGCCCCCTTGCCTCCAGCCCTCTGTTTCCATGTGCAGACCCCTATTCCCTCCCTCCTGGCTTGTCGGTTCCATTGTAATGCCCCTGATCCGTCCCTCCTGCCCTTTATGGTTTGTTATGCTGCAGCTTTCTCTCCTGTCTGTCCATTATGGTCAGCTAGCTACCATTGCCTCTTTCCCCTGTGTTGTCTGTTGTCCATGTGCATGGTCCTGTCCCCTCCCTATTGCTTTCTATGGATTGTTGTGCTGCAATCCCGTCCTGCATGCCCTGTGTGGTGTATTGTGCTGCTGCAAACCCTGATGCCTGCCCTGTAGGGTCAGTTTGGTGCACCTCTCAATGTTCCTCCTTTCCTCTGTTATCCGAGTCCATGTCCCTACCCCAATTCCTCCTGCCTACCATGATCCAATGTACCATACTTGCGAACATTTTGAACTTGGTAAGAGGGAGATTTTGAAATAAAACTGGGGTATTGATTTTCCCCTTTGAGTTACATTGAAAAAGAGAAGATTGTAGACAGGAAACAGATCAAGTAAAGCCCATTTGAGCTTAAAAACATTGGACGTTTCCAGGCTGAAACGGGTCTGTTGGCATGTATGGTTGTATGACCACTGCCTCTTCCTTCTGGCCACAATGGTCTATTATATTGCCACAGCCTCTCTTGCCAGTCCTGTATTGTTGGTTTGTTGCCCCTGCCCCCCTTTCCACTGCCCTCCATAGTCTGTTGTGCTGCCCCTGCCCTTCCTGCCTGCCTAGTGTGGTCAAATTGTTGCCTCTGCACTCTCCTACCTGCCTTCAATTTTCAGAGTCCATGCCCCTGGCCTCTGCCTCTCAACAGTATCCCAATGAACAACTAGATTGCTAACATTCTATATTTATTACAAAAGTGTGGAATGCCTGACGTCATCTTGATGTAATCAAAACTGTAATGCCTAGAGCATTTCCTTTAGAAATTACATATATGAGAGGGTCTTATTTGCATCAAAATTATGGTTAGTGCTCTAAAAAACTAAAATGAGGACATATTTTCTGAGTTTTCAAATAGCGACAAAGAGCTTTTAAATTATTTGTAATCTTAGTTTTTTTATCCAGTTGACCACTTGATTAAATGTTGCATCCAAGGGGAGAGGGTGTGGTGTTACTTCCAGAGCTGCAGACTTTGCAACTGGGGAACCAGGTTGGAGTTTCTGCTTCAGCTCAACATTCTGTGATTCTGGTCAAATCACTTAATCTCCCCATGTCTACAACCAAAATGAATTTGATCTTGTGTGATGTAACCTATGTTCATGTAAAGCACTCCAATACCTGACAAGTCTGCACTATATAAAACTGCAAATACACAAAAAATAAGTGTTTTGCACACTTCTGTCATTGGGCTACATTTGGGCTACATCTGGGTGATATTTGGGCTACATTTGGGCTCTTTTGTCTCTGGTGGCCATTTTAGGAGATTTATTTGTTATGAAGTTTCCTAATTTCCTCATTTACTGCAGTCTCCTCAGGAGGAAATGCTTTCAGTTTTTTACTTTGATTCCATCAAGAAGGTATTCAGATATGTCACACATTTGCCATAAATTCTGAATTTTAGCACTCTAGTTGCTCATTAGATCACTGTAGTAAAGCTACTGCTCACCACGGAAGTCTGCTGCTAGTATTAGAAGTGCATGTTTCAGTCTGCATATCAGAATTTTTTAATGAAATAGAAGAGGATTTGAGAAGTCACTCAAAATGTGCCCTAATTTTTCTTTCTTCAGCACTAATCATAATTTCTATGGCAAAATGAACCCCCTCATTGTGTTTCTTTTTAAATTAAATGTTTTAAGTGTTACCAGTTTATTCCAATCAAGATGGCTTCAGGTGTGCCATACTTTTGTCATAAGTAAGACAGTAAGCGCTCTAGTTGTTCTTAAGAACACTCTGGGACATTCTGTCATTGGGCTATACTTGGGCTACATCTGGGTGATATTTGGGCTACATTTGGGCTCTTTTGTCTCTGGTGGCCATCTTGGGAGATTTATTTGTTATGAAGTTTCCTAATTTCCTCATTTACTGCAGTCTCCTCAGTAGGAAATACTTTCAGTTTTTTACTTTGATTCCATCAAGAAGGCATTCAGATGTGTCACACATTTTCCATAAATTCTGAATGTTAGCACTCTAGTTGCTCATTAGATCACTGTAGTAAAGCTACTGCTTACCAGGCAAGTCTGCTACTGGTATTCAAAGTGCATGTTTCAGTCTGCATGTCAGAATGTTTTTATGAAATAAAAGAGGATTTCAGAAGTCAAAATGTGCCCTAGTTTTTCTTTCTGCAGCACTAATCATAATTTATATGGCAAAATGAACCCCCTCATTTTGTTCCTTTGTAAATTAAATGTTTTAAGTGTTACCACTTTATTCCAATCAAGATTGCTTCAGGTGTGCCATACTTTTGTCATAAGTAAGACTGTTAGCGCTCTAGTTGTTCTTTAGAGCACTCTGGGAAGCTGCAGTAGAACACAAAGGAATCAACTGACAGTCTCTGCCCTTGTTGGATGTGCATGTTTTACTGAGAATGTCAGACTTCATTCTTACATGACTGAGAAAGATAATGTGAATTTACAGAAAATATGCTCTCAGTTTAGCTTATAGATCACCTTCCAAACCTCTGCAGGGGTGTGGAATTTTCCAAATAATCTAGTTGTCCAAGGGACAAAATGCCACTGAGATCTACATGTCCTGTAAAATCCACTTGTCCCACCTTCCCCCGTTCCACATCAAACCTAAGGGCTCCGGCTGACAGAGAAACATTAATACATTTTTGCTTTATTAAAATCAGTAAACCATTGAATGCTGTGCAATAATAATGCTAAAGGAAAACTTGTCAAGCGATATTATAGCGTCCCTGCCCCCCTGCGCCCCCTCCCCTTAACCCTGACGGCAATTCTTTTATTTCTATTCCCCTTTTTTCCATGTTTTTTTGGCTGTGTATTTATTCCCACAAAATACGTACATTTCAAACCATACGTAATGTACTAATTTACCGTCACCCTTGGCTGTGTATTTATTCCCACAAAATACGTACATTTCAAACCATACGTAATGTACTAATTTACTGTCACCCTTGTAAAAATGTATGGGTGGGATATAAAAGGTGTCAGCCAGCGTGCCTCCTGCCATTTCCCCCTCACTTTTGCAGCTGGCCAGACGTGAGCCCTACGTTCCTTGCGAATCGGTAAGTTGTATCGAAAAAGAAACAGCAAAGTTGTGAGCTTCCTTTAATAATAAGAATCGTTTTTTCGCCAAATGTACCCTCTTTGCAACATTAATCAATTGTGTAATGTATATTTGTCGGTGTGTTTATGCAGTTATGGGCTGAAAGTTAATAGCTCACTATTCTATATTAGGACTTTAAGTTATAAATTGCAAGTCACCAATGGATGTCTCTTTTGAAAGCATTAATCTGCAGATCTGTTCCCATCCTATGCACTCTGTAATCGACTTCGTACATGTTCTTTGCAGCAGGCATATTAACCCTCTGCACTAACTTCACCGAGGTCACAACCTCAACTATACAAAACACGGATCTTTTCACCAAATGTACCCTCTTTGCAACATTAATCAATTTTGTAATGTATATTTGTCGGTGTGTTTATGCAGTTCTGGGCTGAAAGTTAATAGCTCACTATTTTATATTAGGACTTTAAGTTATAAATTGCAAGTCACCAACGGATGTCTCTTTTGAAAGCATTAATCTGCAGATCTGTTTTCATCCTATGCACTCTGTAATCGACTTCGTACATGTTCTTTGCAGCAGGCATATTAACCCTCTGCACTAACTTCACCGAGGTCACAACCTCAACTATACAAAACACGGAACTCTTTCCAGGATGGTAATTCATCACACAAGTTTCCTACACATTTCTGTGAGGCCTGGTAATTGCCGGCGGAAAGAAACGCTGCAGCAGGTGCTTCGAAAGCTTTTAGTGCTGGCTGCGCCGTGTGCGACAATGTTTTTTTGCCCATAAGCCAAAGGAGTGAAAGTGTAGGAGTCACATGTCACCCATACTGGTAGGCAGTAGTTTAAGAGTGCTTGGTGTGGAGAAGCACAAACGCAGAGTCGAAAAAGAAACAGCAAAGTTGGGAGCTTCCTTTAATAATAAGAATCGTTTTTTCGCCAAATGTACCCTCTTTGCAACATTAGTCAATTTTGTAATGTATATTTGTCGGTGTGTTTACGCAGTTCTGGGCTGAAAGTTAATAGCTCACTATTCTATATTAGGACTTTAAGTTATAAATTGCAAGTCACCAACGGATGTCTCTTTTGAAAGCATTAATCTGCAGATCTGTTTCCATCCTATGCACTCTGTAATCGACTTCGTACATGTTCTTTGCAGCAGGCATATTAACCCTCTGAACTAACTTCACAGAGGTCACAACCTCAACTATACAAAACACGGATCTCTTGCCAGGATGGTAATTCATCACACGAGTTTTCTACACATTTCTGTGAGGCCTGGTAATTGCCGGCGGAAAGAAACGCTGCAGCAGGTGCTTCGAAAGCTTTTAGTGCTGGCTGCGCCGTGTGCAGCAATGTTTTTTTGCCCATAAGCCAAAGGAGTGAAAGTGTAGGAGTCACATGTCACCCATACTGGTAGGCAGTAGTTTAAGAGTGCTTGGTGTGGAGAAGCACAAACGCAGAGTCGAAAAAGAAACAGCAAAGTTGGGAGCTTCCTTTAATAATAAGAATCGTTTTTTTCGCCAAATGTACCCTCTTTGCAACATTAATCAATTTTGTAATGTATATTTGTCGGTGTGTTTATGCAGTTCTGGGCTGAAAGTTAATAGTTCACTATTTTATATTAGGACTTTAAGTTATAAATTGCAAGTCAGCAACAGATGTCTCTTTTGAAAGCATTAATCTGCAGATCTGTTTCCATCTGCGGTATGAAGGCTCCGGACCCGCGATGTTTAACCCGCGTTGCGATGGCAGCGCGTGAATCTGAATTCGTTGTAATGGGTGTTTCCCCCATGAAGCGGTGGTAGCGCAGCGCGCCTGATTGCGATACGCTTTTTTGACGTCCTCATCTGAGGCGCCGAGGCGGGCCAGGCCTAGGCTTTTGTACTAATTAATCTACCCAATTGCTAAAAATATAAATAAAAGAAAATCGCAGCACCTCCGTCACAATATCACACAATTCAAGCGGGCAAAACTGCTTATTTTACCTGAATGCTTATTGCAAGCCTCGTGGCGGCCACGGACTACTGTTTGCAGAGGCTGAGTGACGTTTCACTCCCCCAGCCAATCACTGGCTAGAGCCCAGTCATGGGCTGCTAGCCAATCAGATGCCGCCAAAGGCTCTCTGCAAGCTTCGGATTGGCTGTGAGCCCCAGAGTGCCCACAGCCTGTTGTTTTAACGTGATTAAAACGTGATTAATGTCTACATGTCCTTCGGACATAAATAGATAATAGATCTTCTTGCCCGTCAATATAAACAACATGGTTCGGGCGTCGGGCGATATGATTCCCCCACCCCTGCCTCTGTGGGAAAAGTATGAGAAAATAGTTTTCTCTCAAACATGGTTCGTGATATCACAGCAGAAGGCTTTTTCACATGGTAAAATCACCTTAGAACACACCACAATTCCTAAAATGAGTATGGTACCATCAACAAATGATTTATAATGTAACTAAAGTCTTAAAACCTTCTATTAACTGCAATGCTTTTTTAATGAGGTGCTATCATGTATATTGGTCCCAAGATGGCTGCCAACACTTCTTGGATGAAGTGCTGACAGCCAATCAGATCTCAGGATGAGATGTGTGGTTAGGCTCCGCCCACATATATATATGATTTTACTTTTGATTTTCTCAGGAACTACTGAACAGATTGACTCCATATATGCAAAAGGCACATCCCTGAGCTGAGGACTACCTCTCTGCCAAATTTCAAGTAATTCTGTTCAGCCGTTCGGGCTGTACCTTGGACTAAAGGTCCCTATGGAAAATTGCATGGGGAAAACGCGTTTTGGAACCCCCCTTTTTTCTCAGCCCCCGCTTGACGAATCCCCCCGAGACTTTCAGGGTAGAAGCGGAGCGGAGCACCCCACCTATTTTGAAAATTTCACGAGGATTCTTCAACCGGCGCCAAAGTTATTCCAAATAGAATGTTGCGGATTTCCTATGGAAACACGGTCCTAACTATAACTATCTACTGGCGACCACCAGTAGATAATATGTATATATATATTATATATATATATATATATGTATATATAACACAGTGGTGACCACCACTGTGTAATTATTTTTTTCCATAAAAGGCTTTCCAAAAGTTTCCCCCAAAAATGATGATTAGTCTAAGCTCCTTCCTGCAAAAATTCAGGGTGATATGTCAAGCGTGGTGGGCGGGGGTGGGGCATTATTGTTTTCAATATTAATTTCCATAGTTAATTTTGGTAAGAGAAAATTGGATAAGCAAAATTACACCAAGTTTGGCGGAAAGTTAGGTCTTTAATTAGAAGGGATACTTTTTGTTATTTAGCATTTAGTGTAAATACGTTTAGCCGTTTTGGAGAAAATACTGTTTAAATTACAGGAATATCTGGAAGACTGGCCCCACGGGAATCCACCCTGTACTGGATATTCTAAAAAACGAGCACTATGATTGATCAAGAGACGTATTTTTGTGTCTGACCTTTCGGTTTGTGATTGGCTGGCAGCAACTCTAAGAGAAATGTTGAGGCCTGCATTTCAGGACTCTGGGACTTAGTCTCTGTGTCCTATTTTAGAAGACAATTGAGAAACAAGGGGGTGGGGTAGGGGTATACTGACTCCCTGGCCCTCGTGGGGGAGGGTCGCAAAGGGACACCTCTAGGGTTAAAATCGAAAAAATATTTCATGTCGTAGGTCCCACGGTACTCCTGCAGGACCCATCACAGCCCGGTGTCATATCGAAGGACTACCATAAGCTTCAACAAGTCTGGAGGCTGAACACTGTGTGGATTTGGCTGCCCGTGGAGAGCTGGGCGCTGAGCCAAATGGCAGGCCCTCCGCCAACCCCATGTGCAGACGGCCTAAAGCAATGCTTAGTGAGGGAGTTGGGTGAATATGATCAAAAAATCCTAGAAATTCACTGAAAAAGACACTGAAAACGTTAAAGTGATGTTAATGTTAGGTATGGTGATAATATCTTACTTTACGTTACAAAAATCCTAAAATTTCACTGAAAAAACCAAACGTGAGAGTGACGTTATTTTGCTGTGGTAATATGATTTTAGCTCAGTGAGTGAGTTGGACGAATATGATTAAAAAAGCAGAAATTCATTGAAAAAAAACAAAAGTTAAAGTGACATTTAGTTAGCTATCGTAATAATATTTTTCTTTATGTAACAAAAATCCCTAAAAAATCACTGAAAAAACAAAGTTTAAAGTGACCATACAGTTAAGCATGGCAATAAGGTCTCCTCTAAGAGGGTTATTGAAACATGGCGGGAGTGCATCCACGCGGCTCCTCCTGAGCACAACTAGTACTCCCGTTAATTTTCCTTGTACTTCCTTATCAGAGGTGCCTCGCTCCAGCTTCACTTGGACACCACTCTTCAAGGAACTTGTTTCCCTTTTTAATTCTTTTATGTTTTTAAGCTTTCACACTTTTTTATTTGATTTTATTTTAGTTCACCAGTTATCAGAACTCTCAGGGGAGCCTGTGAATGCTGTAGGAGTTGCTGGGCTCTAGTTAAAGCCATTTTACCTTGCCCAATCTCTGTTTTATTGTGAATTTTGTTGCGCGCCCTGCATCGCAAAATGCGATGCAGCACGCGCTACGAAATTCGTTTTATTTATTTAATTGTTTACTTATCTCCAATTATCCATATTCCGGTTTTTAGTACCCCCCACCCTGTCCCTCCCCCGCCCCGCCTTTCCGCCCCACGGAACTCCCTCCACGGGCCGCGGCTGCCTATTTTTATGATGCACACCGGGCCCAATAAATAGCTATTTGAACAACCTTTGTTAATTGTTAAAAAACAGTCTCTGTGCTGAAGATTTTAACATGCTAGGTGATTTCAACTTTGATTTAGCCACAGACTTTGATTTAGTCAAAGACACAGACACCCTTCTAGAAATCACTACTTCATTTGGACTCAGCCAACTCGTTATTTAACCCACACATCAAGCAGGGCACTCATAGATGGTCTCTTTACAGCAGTCCTTGCATTGTGCTGCAATCTGTGCTCCCTCTCCACTGGTCCGATCACCAGGAAATTACCATTTTGACTTAACATTCCTTACAAACTCAATTTTCCCTCGAAACAGGTGGGCCCTCTCATCGTATGGCATAGAGTAAAATCGATATAAACACCTTACCTCAACTCCTCTCATAGTCACAACCTAGTTTCCCGCCTGATGCAGAGCTAGCATCTACCTGCTTTATGGACTGGCTTAATTTCACCTTTCTTAAACTTACCCCACCCAAATTTTCCCACACAAACAGAAGGGAACACTTAGCACCTTGGTTCTCCAAGGCGCTGAGGGTTGAGAAACAAGCCCGTAGAAGACAGGAAAGATGCTGGTGCAGGCACTATGATCAACAGGAGAAACACTCCTACAAAATAGCTTTAACTAAGTACAAAAATCTTTTAAACAAAGAAAAAAGCAATTACTACACTCAACTGATTGAATCTGCGACACAATCCACCAAGGAATTATTTCAGGTTGTCTCTAAACTCTGCTCCCAGTAATAACTTGGGTACTTAATAGCTAACAGTTCTGTGACACTCTAGCATTCCAATTTAGAGATAAAGTGGACCAAATCTTTACAAACTTTGACAACTCCTTCATGGCTGATATCAAAGATCAGACCCTTTAGGCAGGTCTAACCTATGTTCCTATCGCTAAATTTTCACCCACCTCCCCTTAGCAAGTTACAGCAATACTTAATGGATCCAAATCGAGTAGTTCTCCTTGTGCCCCTTGTCCACCTGGCATACTCAAGCTTGCACACACAAAGAAAAAAGGGAAAGGGAGAATGTTTATGGGACCTATCTGTCCCTAGGTGTTGCTTTTTTATGTTTTGGAAAAACCATATGGTTGTAAATACTGCCCTCACAAACTCGATAGTTTCATGCTCCATCATAGGGCAGCATCTACATCAGGACGCAGACCAATGTCAGTTGATGGAGCGCAAATCTTTTTTCCAAAAATAATTTAGGGGATTAGATCACACCCTCAATCGCCATTGGGATCGGGATCCTCTAAACACAAAAAATGGTGGTTAAAACTACCTAGAAGAATGTTTAAAAAAAACTTTATTATTCACTTTTTCTGGCAGGGTTAAAAACAGTATCTTGGGGGTGTTTTGGCTATTAAGTATCCATACCCCCCTAAAATATAGTGTTGTTAGACTATCAACATGTGTCAGCCTTCCTTGTGCCCCTCTCGGGTCTCTTGACATTCTTCAGGATTAGGATCCCTTAGCCTTCCTTGGGCTCCTTATCACCCTCCCCTATATACAGTGCCTTAATTTTCAGGTACTTGAAATGGGGATATTTTTCTTTTGGTCTTCCCTCTTATCTTGGTAACATCCTGAATTTCATTGCATCAGTCTGAAACCGGGGTAGTGATGGGAACGTCCCCCTTAGTCACACTTTCGTCAGGGTAGATGCGTTGCAATTCTGACATCAGCTACCCTCCGTAGATACTTAAGCTTGCACCAGAGGTGATAGCTATCTATGTTGAACTCCATGTTTGCATCCAAAGTTTTTCCATATGTTTAGAAAAAACCCTCTATCCTCGCCTGAATAAAGAAACGCAATTTGAATCCAACTGACCCTAACAATTTCCACCCTATATCCCACCTCCCCCTTCCTGCTAAAATAGTGGAAAAGCTTCTAAATATGCAGTTAACCCAATTTATCTATGAAAACCACCTTCTGGACCCGACCAACTTTGGGTTCAGACCAGAGCACAGCACAGAAACTGCCCTTTTCAAAGCCACTGAGGAGAAAAGAGATACTCTGGATAGCGGAGGCATTGTAGCTCTTATTCTCCTCGACCTATCCGCAGCCTTTGAAACAGTTGATCACAACTGAATGTGAATGTGAATTAGGAGTTAAAGGTAAGGCTTGACCCTTCTGATCTCCTTCCTCTCAAACAGAAATCAATCAGTCGTCTTTGGCTGTTTTGAGTCCTCTCTTTTTACACTTCCTTGCGAGGTCCCTCAGGGATCCTCGCTCAGCCCCACAGTTTTCAAGATATATGACTCTGACTTTATTCTTTAATCAAAAACTATGACTTTGCACTTACCTCATATGTTGACAACACTCAATTAGTTGTGTCAGCTTTTAACAACGACCATACAGTGCCTATTCACTTCCAGGACTGTATGAGAATGATTAATTCTGGGACGAACAGGCTCTGATTGCAGTTCAACTCAGGGAAAACTGAGGGTGTACTATTTGCCAACCTGTCTCCCACCTGGTCTCCAACCTGGTGGCCAGATGAGCTTGGTTCTTCCTCCACCCCTGTGTCCAAAGCTAGAAACCTGGGTTTTCAAGTGGATAACAAACTCTAAATATTGGAGCTCAGCTTTCTGAAGGTGTTTCATCACCCTTACACACTCGGTATGATCAAAACAATTCTTCCATTAATCCCCGTTAACACCATAGAAAATGTGGACACTGCTCTAGTTCTATCTAAATTAGACTATTGCAATGGCCTTGGCATGAATCTTCAGGAAAAGCACGTTAGCAGACTGTTCTGACAGGGCAAAATGCTGCAGTCAGATTAGTTTTGGGACTCCCTAAATTTAATACAATAGCTCATGGAAGCTACACAGGCTTCCTATGCAGCCTTGTGTAAATTTCTAAGCCCTATGCATTTACCATAAAGCACTACACAACTCGGGCCCTGAGTTTCTGAGACACATATTCTAGTGGTACACTCCCAATAGACCCCTTTTCTCTTTGGGAGCCAGGAATCTTACAATACCCAAATCCAGGAAATCTAACTGGGGTGGAAGAACCTTTGTCTCTGGTACAAACAAACTTTGGAACAGTCTTCCTCTACATATTAAGGCCATTCCCCCCCTGCTTTCTTTTAGGAAAGAACTTAAAACATGGCTTTTTAATAATTAGAGCATTCAGTTCATGCTCCGGTTCAGCTAGCGCCAAGACACCCTAGGACATACATGCTCTGTACAAATCACAATAACATAACATAACATAGTATCTTAGCTTATGTTTAAAAAAAACAAAAGTCACTTAAAAAAACACAAAGATTAAAGTGACATTATAGTTAGGTGGAAGAGTCAAGTCTCTCGTGTATGAGCGCTATTGGCTTTGCCAATGTCTTTTAACCATGTTGTAGAGCAGCGTGGTTGCTGTGTAGCTTGGCTAATAGTTATAAAAAAGTGATATAAAAGTTATAAATAAAGTGCTATGATGCTGTGTTGTATCCCTTTTTTAGGTCGAGCATTTGAGACCTCTCGTATATACTTTAGTATATACTTATATGTGTATGTACTTTGTGGGCTCTGAAGATCAGCCCTGGGACTTGTCTGCTTCCGCTTAGAGACTTTTTTTCTGTTCAACTGCCTCTATTTAACTGTCTTGATAGAAAACGACAAGTAGAGGTCAGTAAAATACCAGAATTGTTTTCTGCTTGTTCAACTGCCTCTATTTAACTGTCTTGATAGAAAACGACCAGTAAAGGTCAGCAAAATACCAGAATTCCTTTCTGCTGAGGGACTTTATTTTTTTTATTTTTCTGGCAACTGCCTCTATTTAACTTTCTTGCTAGAACATGAACAGCAGGGGTCAGTAAAATACCAGAATCACTTTGGCATTCTCTAGATTCCAGGCCATAGAAATTGTCCTCCACGAGCACCTGTAGACAATAATTTTTTTTCCAAATCTTGTATTTTCAGTGATATGACCACCGAAGGCCCCGATTTTATATTAAAAACAGATCTTTGGACTATAGCATTTCCCTCTGAAAGGCAATATTTCTCTCCATGTATTCCCATATCTGGTGTGTCACGCAGTTTGGTGCTTACTTTCCCGCCATGTTAAAGAACAGTAGATGTTTCAGCACCCAGGCTAATGTGCTGCATAGCTAAATACATCTAAGGTCCCAAAGGCGAGACCGATTGCATTGAAAAGGCTTGTTTTTCCTATGGAGTGTGTGTGGGATGGGCAACACAGACAAAGGTAGGGTGGAGGATGGGAGGGCAGAGGCAACAAAGACAACGAGAGGGTGAGGGGTGGTAGTGAAGAAGTATGAGGGTGGGAGAGAAGAGGCAACATGGACAATGTGGGATGGGAGGAAATTGTTTAAGGACAGTACCTGCTCCCAAGCCCAGTGCCTCATACAGCCAAACAAATGCTCAGTGAGGGAGTTGGGTGAATATGATAAAAAAAACAAAAATTCACAGAAAAATACAAAAGTTAAAGTGAAGTTATAGTTATGTATGGTAATAATATCTTGCGTTACGCAAAAAAAACCTGGAAATTCACTGAAAAAAACCAGACGTTAAAGTGATGTTACAGTTAGGTATGGTAATAAGATCTTAGCTCAGTGAGGGATTTGGGTGAATGTGATAAAAAAAACTGAAATTCTCTGAAAAAAGCAAAAGTTAAAGTAACATAATTAGGTATGGTAAAAATATTTTACTTTATGTAAAGAACATTTTTACTAGAATTTCACTGAAAAAAACAAACATTTAAGTGGCATTACAGTTAAGTATGTTAATAAGATTTTAGCTTATAAAAAAAGAGGATTGCACTGAAAAAACAAAGGTGAAGTGACTTTATAGTTAGGTGGAAAAGCCAATATGTCTTGCCTATATGAGAGCAATTGGATTTGCCAATGTCTTTTTACCGTGATGTAGAGCAGCTCAGCTGCTTTAAAGCATGGCTTAAAATGATTGAAAAAGTGCATTAAAAGTTATCAAAAAGCAATATGACGCAGTTTCATAGCACTTTTTTTTCTTATGGTGGGTGTGCTGGGGAACAGAGACAATGGGAGTGTGGGTAATAGGAGGGAACAGGCAACATAGACAACAAGAGGTTGAGGGGTAAGAGTGAAGAGACAACACGGACAACGGGAAGATAGGGGTCTCAGGGAAGCAACAACATGGACAAGGGGGGCAGGAGGGAAGTGGCAACATGGACAACGTGGATGGTGTGAGAGGGAAAAAGCAACCTGGACAATAGGAGGGTGGGAGGTGGGCGGGAAGAAGCACCACAGACAAACGGATATTGAATTTAAGAGCCAACATGCACAAGGAGGGTAAGAGGGAATAAGCAACACAAAGCAACACGACGGGAAGAAGAAAATAAAACAAGAAGAAGCAACACAACAGGAAGAAGAAAAAAGAAAAATAGTACCTCAATTAGAGTGCAAGCAGCAGAAGAACCCAAGTAAAAATGAAGCAATCTGCACTCTGTTCAAGGTTCCCGGAAAAAGAAGAGGAAGTGAAGCCGGCAGGAGGCAGAAAATAGGAGTGACAGTAAAGCCAACGAATGGTAAGCAAAGATGGGATCCAAACCCCTACTTGTAAACAAAATCTCTTGCAAGTGTGCACACATGCAAATCATGAGCTGTCGCAGGTGAGACCTAAAAACAGAAATGTATCAGTTATATTTCACTGAGCTAAATATAACTTGCTTATGACCTCACATATTACATCACTTATGACATGTTAAATGACATTTTGATAGCGTCACTGATCACATTACTGATGACATCATCCAATGATTATGACAGTTTGCTATAAGATTGCTATAACATCATACTGAGGTACAGGTGCACCCAATTTTCCATAGAATCAGTTTTTTTTTGTTTTAAAAAATTTGTGTTTATATTATTACAACAATATACAAACAATACTGTGGGTCTAATGTTCAATGTGAAAAATAACACCGATGTGACAGAAGAAGTGGAGAAACCAAAATAGGGTTAAGTTCCCATCACCCACCAAAGGTGGTTTTTCATCATCTGGGAACTATGGACAGTACCATAAATACCAACCACTATAATGATTGTGGTGGCTCCACGGTAGTCCCAGGCGTGAATGCAAACGACATTGCAGTCGGTGGGGTGATGGTTGCAGTGCAAAAAGTAATAAGAACAGTGCAGTTAAAAATGGCTAACAAGACACTATAAATTTTATTCTCGTGCTGTCTTGGTGCCACTCTAAAAACAGTGCATCGACAGTTTAGCAAATAACTGTCAGGATGGCGGTCTACATGTTTCGGCTCCTGGACATAAGAGTCCAAGCTCTCATCAGGACCATGTTGACGCTACTGCAATAAATGTGTAAAGAATAATAAACAAATCCAGTGATAACTAGGTTGGTAACTAATACAACCTAATTGGTCCTGTGTGTCCCGGTTGAACTGTTACAGGTAATACTTGGTAAAAGAAACCCGGAAAACTGCGGGTACGCACCTCGCCTCGCCTGGCATCCGCTCAGGACATGAGGCACCGCTTGTATGTAGACTTGGGGATTTATACTGTTTGTGGTCTTTAAACACATCCCTTGGACCCCCTCTTCATGTGAAAGATTTGTTGTGTATATTATTACAACACCTTACATTAATTTCACCTTCACTTTAGTTTTTTTCAGTGAATTTCTAGGGTGTTTAAAAAGTAAGCTAGAATCTTATTACCTTACCTAACTTTAACATCACTTTAACCTTTGCTTTTTCAGTGAACGTACATATATATATATACATACACATATATATATATGCATATATATAAATATTTATATTTATATATAAATATATATAGATATGCATGCACATTAAATACAAATAGAGAGAGAGAGAGAGAGAAAGGGAGAGAGAGAGAGAGAGAGAGAGAGAGAGAGAGAGAGAGAGAGAGGGAGAGAGAGAGAGAGAGAGAGAGAGAGAGAGAGAGAGAGAGAGAGAGAGACAATCCATAATGGGTAACTGTGTGTAACATGGGTCTCATTTTACCATTGAGGTGTTCAGGTGACATTTAGAAACCATGAGGCCAAAGGCCTAGATGGAAATATAGGATCATATTACACATGCTGCTAGTTATATATTTTTATATTACATGATTTCTTAATTGAATGTAGTACTTTTTATAAAGGTTTCCAGCATCTGAGTGTGTCATTCATTTGCTTATCAGTGCTTGTATGAAATTGCAGTTATGTCTGCCCAATGTTTTGAGAAATGTGTGTTTTCGATGGGGCTAATATACTAATATTTAAAATGTGTTTTATGTTACAAAGTGTATTATTATAAATCAAATTTTAAATCCAAAGCTCATTGTAATTTGTTTTTTTTTTTTTTTATAATATTTTTATTGATTTTATCCCGTTTTTCCTCACAATAAACACATTGTTATACATTTAGACATTAGTACATTTTCCAATCAGTATTCCAGTCTTTGAATACTCTACCATGACTGGTTTGAAGTTTAAACAATACAAAGTAACAACGCACACATTTTAGACAGCATGTACCTACTTTGGTACAACTATGTTTCAAATTATATCAGTATAACCTATACTACCATACTTGCTTTCCACTTCGCTATCGGTTCCCAAATTTTTAAACCAAGCCTTCTTCCCCTTTTCCCCTTGCGTGCATATATTGTTTTCTCAAGGTTATAACAGAATAATAAATTTGCCAGCCATACTTGCATTCCCGGGGGTACCTTGTCTAACCATGCTCTTGCTATTGACAACCTCAAGACTGCCGCAGCCACGAACACAAATTCCTTGTATACAGATCCAACCTGATTGTCTATCCCCAACAAGATCATCATAGGTGACACTTTTCTTCGTATACCCAATGTATTACCTAAAAAATCCTCAACATTTTTAATCAGGGTATACAACTGAGGGCAAGTAGCAAACATATGGATTAAATCTGCGTCACCTGCATTGCAACGAGGGCAAGTAGTGCCAGTGGAGCCTCCCCATTTAACTATTCTCGGGGGATTGTGATAGAGTGAGAACAAAGTCTTATAGTGTTGTGATTGCAGGGGGCCCGAGCACAAAATACTACAACCCAAGTCCAAAGATTCTTGAAAATTTCCGGGCTCCACCCCCAATTTTCCCACCCACTTATTACTAACTTTTTCGATATCATCTAACTTTCCTTTAACAAGACATGCGTAGAAGGATCTAATTGTGCAATCTTCCGCACTTTTTATTTTCTCCAATATTTCATTAGTACTAAATCCCATACTCCCACCTTGCTTGCGACAAAAGAAGCTCCTTACCTGTAGGTATTTAAAAAAGTCCTTACTCTCAATACCATACTTAAGGGTAAGGTCTGCAAACTGAACTAATCCCTCCTTATCCATTAAATCCCCAATCTGTACTATCCCTTTTTGAGTCCACCTCGCCATTGTCGAATCAGCAAACACTTCTGGAGGGAAGGACTTATTCTTATAAAGCCTGACATACCTATTATATCTTCCCAATCCCATTTTTTTAAGGAAAGTATTCCAAATCCTGGTTGCTGCCCCTACGGTCTTAAATCTAGTCCTTTTATGATATCCAAACACAATTCTATTTAGAAAATTATTTTCCGTCTCTGCCCCCAATACTATAGAATACACCTCTGTGGGGGGGGTCATATTTCCTGTATCGAGTCCCCAACCACCTATCAAACCCTGCATGTATTGTAGTGCTGCCGCAATTTGATATAACCTAAAATCAGGGGTCCCCCATCCCCCTCTTTCTCTTGGGAGGGTCATATGTCTATAAGCCCGCCTGGTTTTCCCATGCGCCCAGATAAATCTATTCAAAACTCTCTCTAACAAGTTAAACCATTTACCTTCAAAAACCAAAGGGATAGCCCGAAAAAAATATAAAAATTTGGGCAGGATCAGCATTTTAATCAAGTTGGTACATCCCATAAGTGAAAGATGCAGGTTGTTCATCCTCTCCAATTCCCTCTTTACCTTCTCAATCAGAGGGGTCAGGTTCAATTCTACAATCTTATCTAGATCCGTCGTTAATAACACCCCTAGATATACTGCTGAGGAAGCCACCCTATCATCATTACATAATGTATTGCTGTTTTTAATAATCTGCGTCTTTAATCTATTTAAGCTATAGCCCGAAATCTGGCCAAATGCCTGGGCCTCAATCTCAACCTCCGTTATAGCTTGGGTGGGGTTCGGGGTCATAATAGCTATATCGTCTGCGTAAGCCAAGGTCTTGATGCTGCAACCGTTTACCCTCATTGGTGGAATCTCTTGATTAGCTTCGAGTCGTCGTAATAGCGGTTCAAGATACAATGCAAAAAGGAGGGGGGAAGAGGGACATCCCTGCCTAGTCCCCCTAGCAATTTTAACTATATCCGACAACCCACCGTTCACTCTAATTCTTGCTGTTGGGGTGTTATAAAGTACACCCATAGCTTTGATAAACGGCTCCCCCATCCCACACCACCTCAGAACCTGCCAAAGGTAATCCCAGGAGACCCTGTCGAAAGCCTTCTCGGCGTCTAAAAAAAGCGCTGCGACAGGACCCCCTAGGACACCTACAGCGTCAAACATAGTAATAACAGTCCTAACGTGCTGTGTTGTTCCTTTACCAGGGATGAACCCGTGCTGTATAGGTGTTACCAACTGCTCAATGATCCCTGCGAGCCTCTTTGCTAAAATTTTAGAATATACCTTAACATCAGAATTCATTAATGTGATTGGTCTATATGACCCTGGCATTTCTGGCGGCTTACCCTTTTTCAAAATTACGATTATGTGAGCCCCTCCCCATGATTCCGGGCTAGATTCCCCTAACTGTGCTTGTTGCATTATTAAGAACATGTCTGATAGGAGTACATTTTTGAATATTTGATAAAATTCAACCGGAATTTGATCTGGCCCTGCTGCTTTGCCTCCTGGTAGGTTACCGAGGGCCTCAGAGAGTTCTTCCATCTGTAACGGTCTATCTAATACCTCTTTATCTTCTTCGGACATTATCGGAGGGGGAATGTTACGCAAATAGTTACCGACCTCCACCAAACATGCTGACTCCTCTGGGGTATACAAATCTGCATAAAACTTTCTGAATTCTTCCCTAATTAAATCAGTATCCGTAACCATGTTCCCGCATACATCCCTAATTTCCTTTATCGCAGCTGCCGCCGTTTTCTGCCTAGTTCTAATTGCCAACACACGCCCCACCTTCTCGCTCAGTTCATACGTTTCTTCCTTCTTTGTTAGAAAGTTATCTGCAGCTTGCCTAGCGAACCCTTCCACCACTTCAGCTTTTAGGGCTATAATTTCCAACAAGTGTACTTCTAAGGGTAAATTCTGTGCTATGGCCCTGCTGAGGTTTTCTTCCTTTCTCAATAATCTCTGCCCAACCTGCTCTCTCTTAACTCTCTCTCTCTTTTGTCTCCCCCCAACAAAACTAATTGTTTCTCCCCGTATTCCTGCCTTAAAGGTGTCCCAGACCACTCCCGCGGCCGCTGTCCCCCTATTAACATCCCAAAAACATTTAATCCAGGCATTCATATGCTCCCTATATGCAGGATCCTTTAATAAAGCCCTCTCAAAGGTCCACACTGAGGGTGTCCTTGGTGTTTGTCCAATCTTAAGAGTAAGAATCACCGGGCTGTGGTCTGATATCACCCTAGGCAACTTCTCCACTTGTGCCCCCGAGAGTAAACAATTAGAAATCAAAAAGTAATCAAGCCTAACCATTAATTTATGCGGGGCGGAAAAGAAGGTACTTCCATCTAGATAGGGATGTAGCTTTACCCATGGGTCCACCAAAGCATTATGTATAACCATATCAGCTAGTGCCCTAAATACTTTCCTCTTTCTGCCACGGTATATCGCATCTTGGCGTGTAAATGAGCTATCTAAATCATGAAGGTTAAAATCACCACAGCATACTATGGGCTCAGGCCACTGGGCCAACTCCATATCTAAGAACTGAAATACATCTGGGTCATCCTCCGTGGAACCATAAATTGTAACGAGAGTTATTTTCTGCCCCCTAAAGCATACTTCCAAAATAACCCATCTACCCCATTGATCTTCCTTCTTTTTCCCTACAACCACATCCCTTTGTCTACCCAAAACTGCCACCCCTCTCGTCCTAGTCCCCTGTTTAGTACTTGCCAACACCTTGAACCCTAGTTGCTCCAAAAGGTATGCCCTACCTAATTCTATATGGGTCTCCTGAAGACATATCAGATCCAATTGCAAAACTTTTAAATATGCTGCCACTCTCATCCTCTTGTTCCCCTCGTTAAGACCACATATATTGATTGATGCTATCCTGCACGCCATACTGCTAATATTTGTAGATGCCACAGATGCCAAAGATAAGCATTATTTACCATCCTCAAACCAGTTTGTGTACAACTTAAATTTCCTACATGCATAACAATGTGCCAAATCTTAAAGTATACCAAACAATAATTATTCCTGTCCCCCCCCACCTGAAACCACCCCTGCCCTCTCCCACCCTGCACAACCCTCCCCACCTCCCTCCCCTCCCTCCCCTTAACAGGCAAATAGGCCAGAGACCTATGTGTGCCCGCCATGGTTGCGCGGGTCGCATCCCTCTCCCGCAAGGTACCTTAACATTCCTGTGCATTACTGTGCATTACTGTGCTGCCCTTCCCCCTGGCCCTGATATCTATATACAGGTGACACTTGGATGCATACAAGTACTCTAACCCCCCTTATGCTTCCTCATTTCCGCCAAGAATAGCTCAGCCTTGATCTCAGAAGTAAACATCCACGTTTTCCCACTCACTATCACCTTAAGCCTGGCTGGATATAGTAGATATGCTTCCAAGCCTAAGGCTTGGAAGGGAGCGATCAACTGCCTTAGCTTCCATCTCCTCTCTATAGTAAAGTGACAGAAGTCGGGTCTAGCAAAAAAAGCGTTACCTTCGAAAATCCTTCTGCTATCTGGTCTTGCCTTACCCAAGATCTCCTCCCTGAGTAAGAAGTTCCCTAAGTACACTAGTATTGCCCTCGGGTGATTCTGCTGTCCATCCCTCCCAGCTCCTCCTGAGGCCTGAGCTTTCTTCATAGTGAATGGGAACCTGTGCGCCCTCTGTACTTCTTTTTCCCACTGCCACTGAGACTCTGGAAAGGCCCCTCTTAAAAGATTAACAACAAATTGTCTAACATCCTGCCCTTCTGACCCTTCCGCCACACCCAGCAGTCTAACATTGTTCCTCCTCTGCCTATTTTCAAAATCCTCCATCTTCCAGCACATATCCGCAGCCATTTTTTCCTGCTCCGTCTTGAATTGCTGCCATCTCCCGACATCATCTTCAAGCTTGCCGGTGCGCTCCTCTACCTCTGTTACACGTTCCACCAGTACATCGTATAATTTATTAACCTTTCTTAAACTATTCTGGATTTTCTTTGATGCCTGTCTCGCCCTACGGCTTTCTGTCCTTGCCTCACTTTGCATCTGCTTCATTGTGGTAAGCAGAGTGTGGAAGGGGTCCTGCGGGGGAGGAGTAGGGCCAGCAACCGCACCCTCAATGACGTTACCGGATTTGCTATCCTCCTGATATACTTGTGAGGTTGCAGAGTAATCCCACAGTAACCGTCTATCTAGATGTCTAGATGGGTCAGAGTTTTGTCTCTTTAATTTTACACGACTCTTCTTTGTTGTGGATTCTTTCCCTGATGTACTGGTGCCAGAATCAGTGCATTCCTGATTGTCCTCGTCATCATCCTCTGTGTTGGACTCTGATGTGAGTATTGACACTGAGTCTTCGTTCACTGAAAAGAACTCTCCTTCCCCTTCAAGGGAGGTACAATCTCCTCCCCCCTGAGGGTGCTTACCGGTTTTCTGCCCCTTTAAGCAGCTCTGATTTTCTATGCTGCTCCTACTCCCCCAGGTACCGATCTCTTTCTTTGAAGAGTTCATCTCTTCTTCCAACAATGTTAAGGCCTCCAACATATCACCAGTGGTAACATCTGTGCAGCTCATATCAGTAACCAAACCCCCTCTGGCCTCATCTTTTCCTCCAGTATTGTATTCCTTTTGTTGTTCACCCCCGATATCTGACCCTCCTACCGCTTGTGAATGCGCTTCTGCAGTTCTCCGCTTAGCTCTTGACTCCGGTCCCAGCTCGCCTTGTTGCCTAGCAACCTGGCTCCCGCCGCCGTCTGTTACGTCCTCGAGGACGCTCCCCGAGGCCAGGATGACAGCGCCGTCAGTCTCGTTGAGAGAATCTGGCATCTCCGACATCACACTGGGCTTCGCTGACAGAATCTCTTCCATGGTAGGTTGCCGCATCCCCGCGTCCCGATTCTTTTCATCTCCTTTCCCGGGGTAAAGTTTACTCACAACGCGGTCTCCTCCAGTGCTTCCACTGTTGCTTCCATTGTTGCCTTTAGTAACCGTATTTGGTTTCCGTGCGTCTCCATTTTTCGCCTTCCTGATCGCGCCGATATTCTTCTTCCCCACGGGTGTATCTGACTTTAAACTAAGAGTTGCAGTTCCAAACTTCGCTGCGGTATCCACTGTCTTTTTCCCTTTTTCACTTGCCTTTTCTTGGTTTGCCCGGTTGGATATTTTAGGGGCCATCAGTAATCCGTCTAGGAAACACCTGATTACTCGCTTAGCTCGTTTGATCCAGAGCACTTGTGCCTTGAAATATTCAGCTTTGTGTAATCCGCTATACCACCATCGCGCTAACTCCATCACAGGCAGCACAGCATCGCACACAGCAGTCTATCCATAGATGCGGGAGAGAGTAGGGATGCGTCCTCTCAACACAACGCAGCGGCGGCCATCTTGCCCCCTCCGAATTGTAATTTGTAAGGTGATTGAAAACTATCATTCTGATATGTGATTTTCTTTTGTGGTACGTTGATACTATGGAGCAGGTTTAAATAAACATACATAAAGAAAGAAAGTGCAATGTGTTCTACACTTACAATGTTTATTTTCACACACTGGGGATGAGTAATTGGTAGAAGCTAGCATCAAGGCTAGGCTTACAAGGGTGTGCTTGTCAGGTGTGCCAATTAATGTTCTAAGAGCAACATTGTTATGGTGAAAGTGTTTATTTTACCAGCATTGAAAGGAAGACGAATGCTTCCTAATACATGCTGCTTTCAAATCCAGAACCAAGAACCCCAGTACAAACCCCCCCCGCTTATACACCCCATGCATATTTCTTAAACACACATTTTTTTTTATATTTCCCTATTTCCCATGATAATAAGTGAAATCGCCCGTGATCTACATTCTCTTTTCTGAACTAAATGCTAATCTGTAAACTTAGTGGGTGTAAGGGAAAGAGAAACTAGCGCTCCAACAGGAATCCACAAATGTATTCACTGGTCCAAACAAAGTAAATGCGGTGCTATCATACTAGGGAATACCACCCAGTTCCCTAAATAACTCAATCTAAGATTGATTAAACTAACACAAACTGTTGATGCACACGCAATATTTTAAACGTATCTATACAAATTCAATAGACAAATAGCAATAATTAGAACTCTTGTTCTTCTTTATTCTTGAAAGAAATCTTCCACTCCCAACGCGTTTCGTCGCAATAGGGATTAACCCAAGCGACTTCCTCAGGGCTGGAAGTAATAAAATTTACATTACAATAAATCAAAATCCCCTCTAATGTACATGATTTATCATTTGGATACACTTCCATAAACTATTGTAGATGACAGCAAAATGATATACATTGAAAAAAACATATCAACATGTAAATATCATGCAGAATGATTATTATAACTTGATGTCACATAGAATTTCCTCATTCATTTATAGTGAAATTGTATATCAGCCAATATTCATATGGACCCAGTGCCCTACTTAACCATAAACTCAATCGAGCTCTGACTGAATGTCATTCAATAAACGCACCCAAAACAAAAGTGCAAATCACCCCAAAAATAGTGAAAGAACATGCTATACCCAATAAAGTATTTGTTCATACCTTCAGTATTCTTATTTCAATGTATTCCTATTAGATTATATTGAATAATAATTATAGTTAATAACTGCGAGACACAGGAGGCAAAAAAAAAGAAGAATCATTCGCAAGGCGGTTCTCCCGCCAAAAATTACGTTTTCTAAAACTGTTGCTCACCTCGTTGATCCTTTCACAATATGTTTAGTTATACTCCAGAAATTGATTTTAAGTCCGGTTTCAAATGCTGCACCATAGTCCCTATAGGGGATAACCATAACAAACTGCTGTATGACTAAATTTCACCAAATCCAAAAACGCCCTATCATAACTAGATGTAAAAATTACTAGTACTTCCTATATAAGCTCACCTCTAACAAGAAGCCGCTGTAACATATATCCTGGACCTTCAACGTTCTATTTCGACTAGAAGACTGAAGAAATCTCCCTTGGTGTCAAGGAGTGATTCTCCAGCTTAGCAGGCAGCAAAGAAGCAACTGTCCGGTCTGCAACTCTGAAGCTCCTGCCGGACGCCGAAGTCTTTGCATCACCAGAGGTAGATTTTTAGACTTTCCCGAGGCTACCCTGAGTCCACAGCAAAGCTGTGGCCCGTGGCTATCGTGGGTGACATGGAACCGTGACCCCTAGACACTGTAAACTTTTGCCGGTACATCATTTTCCTGGTCTTCCTCAAAGTTGTGATTTGGGCTCTCAGTAGCCCCAGTCTCGGGCACTTACAGCACCAAAGATTTCTGGCCTCCACTCCCGAGTGACCCATGGGCCAGTTTCCAGTGTGACTGCTCGAGGATCCTTCGCGATTGCTAGCCCATTGGCTAGTGGGTCCACACAAAGGCAACTCCTTTTCTTCTTGAGCTTTCCTGATTGCTTCAGATGTGCCCTGACTTACCCTTGCTGGGTGAATCCCCCAAACCTTGTTGGTCTGCACTGACATCTTTCTTCTATTTCCACTTGACTTTCTGTTGCCAAGGCTTGTTGGGTCCATTCGGGTCGCAGACACCGCAGCACTCAACAGACTTTATGGGGCAGCTCGAATCCAGCTTCTGGTCACTGTCAACGCCTCCTGGACCTCGTGGCTGAAGAGTCAAGACACCCATCAACTCACCTGAAGCACCCGACATCTGTGGGCATTGGACTATTGTGCCCCTGGTCACTGGTAAGTGACCCAGACTCTGTCCCCTCTGCTTTCAGGTTCCTTCCATTCTTGATCCAGGCTTGGATCTCTTCGGACACTTCTCCTCTTCACGGCAGCTAACATTGAAAACAACGCCGCGGCCCGACACCAAAACACACATATGCACCCGGCTTCCCTGGGTGAGGTAACTCGAGTACTCCAGTGTTCCCGTGGGTGTTGGCCCCAGACACCTCTAAGTCCAAAAGGGTTTGCTTGTAGTCATCCTCTAAGTGTCCTTAACTTGTAATTTTCCAACCGCGACTTTCCCCATAGAAGTTAATGGCGATTCGCGCCTGGGTTCTAACACTGCACGCGTCCCCCGTGGGTCCCCTATGTCACTACCTTGGGTGGTTCCTAGGGGCCCAAGTGCTTCTAAAGTCTCTAGGCCTTGTGTCTAGTTCAGTCGTGGTTCTTATACCACTATATTGGTATATGGTTTAGTACGCCCCTAGGGCCCAAACGTGTATTTGTGCTTTTACTGTTGAATACTGACTTGTAACTTAATTACTATGAACTCCAGCCTCATAAAGAGATAGAAGGGTGTGTTTTATCTTAAATACATATATTTTTAATAAATACCTGGTGTGGTTGTCCTTTCATTTGGTCATTCAAGAGTTTATAGACTGGTAAAACCAGCTGCTTTACATTCATTCAAGACTTAGCCTGAAGGCTGCTCTCCATATCTACCACTAGGATAGCTTTCAATAAAGGTTGTCTTTAACCTATCACCATAAGGGGTTGTTTGGACTGGTACAAGGTGCCCACTTTAATTAGTGGACAGCATATACCAGGCCAACTTCTCACATTGGTGTGCAGCATGTGGGATTCCAGCTTGCTATTGTTTTACCAGATAATCTCAATTGAATTGATCAACTGAAAACCACTAAAGGTACCTTAGGTACATATAATATCAAGCATAGTGTACAGTAAGTTCTACTGAACTTAGAGTTGTGTGTCAAGGGCTTAGCACACCCTTGCTACAACTCAAGAGAGTTTAGTAGGCCACACTAGTATAGGTAGTGCAATACACCACACCACACTAGTAATGTCTAATCAGCCAGGAACCAGTGGGTCCCTGCCAGAAGCCAGTGGGCTTCTCCCCTATAAGTATGAGGATCTCACCTTTGCTCAGCTTAGGACCTTATGTTTTATTAGGAAGCTGAAGACAGGCAAACGCCCAACCACCCAGTATCGCTTGGAGATACTCAGGCTGAATGATCTCTCAGGGCATACTGGGCCTGAAGGGGTAGGCAGAGTGGGTGGGGAAGCAGTTGAGGGTGGATCTAGGGGTGGAACTCCCCCTGGCCCAACCTCTGCTGCTGACCAGACTGATGACAATGATCAGGATCTGGACAACCCAGCCCCACTGGATGAGGATGATGAGGAAGAGCACAATGCTCCCCTCTTTGTCCCTCCAGGAAGAGTTGAAAGTAGGGTTAGAAGGGATAAATCTCTCTCAAGGGAGTCTGTCCAGTCTACCTCATCTGTAGGGACCTCTATTGTTTCTCACAGAGGGAGGGAAACCTCCCAGGAGAGGAGAGAGAGACTGAAGTATGAGCAAGCTCAGCTTCACCTCAGAAAACAGCAGATGGCCCTAGATAAGGAAGCCCTAGAGCTCTATAGAGCTAGAAAAAAGGAGGGTCTAGAGTCCCTTGGTGGCAGCAACTTCCCTAGAGATAGGGAGAGGTCTTATGACCATAGAAACCTAAGTAAGATTGTCCCTCCCTACCAGAGAGGGGATGACATCCCCAAATGGATAACTGCCTTGGAGAGGGCCTGTAAAGTACAGAGGGTCCCCCAAGGGCAGTGGAGAGCAATCTTATGGCTCTCCTTTGCAGACAAAGGTAGAGATAAACTCCTCACTGTAAGAGAAGAGGATGCAGATGATTACCAGGTCTTGAAAAGTGCACTGATAGATGGGTTTGGCCTAACCACCGAATAATACAAGTTAAAGTTCAGGGATACCCAAAAGGCACAAAATCAAGACTGGGTGAACTATGTTGACTGTTCTGTGGCTCTGGGAGGTTGGTTATTGGGCAGTAAGGTGTACAGATTGTACAATCTGATAATGAGGGAGCAGATTCTTAATAATCAAAATCAGCTGTTGCACCAGTACCTGGTAGACTCTGATCTGACTGCTCCCCAAGAATTGGGCCAGAAAGCAGACAAATGGGTCAGAACCAGGGTGAGGCAGAAGGTACAGAACCAAAGCAGTGACCCTAAGAAGCAAGATTCTAAGAACTCTGACAAGGGTGGGGACAAGGGTAAAGACCAGAAGTCTTCACAAGGGCCCCAAAAATCTTCTTCAGGTGGGGATTCACAGTCTAACAAAGGGAAAGGCCAAAAGAAACCATGGTGCAAAGTCTGTAAGCAAAAGACACACTGGACCAGTGATTGCACCAAGTTCAAAGAGAATACTCCAGCCCCCACCAATACCCCTAAGGCACCTGCTTCCCCTAGTGCAGTTACAATTGGTGGTGGGAGTACACAAACCAAGGGTTTAGTAGGGTTGACCCTGGGTACTGAGTTGGGCTCTGGCCTAATCAGAGAAACAACTCAGGCTGTTCTTGTCTGTGATGGGAGCATGGATATGACCCCCTCTGTGAGTCCCAGTAACTTGGGCAAGTACAGGCAACAGCCTTTAAATCAATGGAGTACAGGCTTTGGCATTCAGGGACACAGGAGCAAGTGTCACTATGGTGACAAAAGATCTTGTTGATCCTGGGCAGATTATACTTGGCGAAATGTACCAAGTGACCAATGCTAGCAATGTCAGAACAGACCATTCTCTGGCAGTTGTTAACTTCTCCTGGGGAGGGGTAACCGGCCTTAAGAAGGTTGTGGGGAGTGTAGACCCACCAGTCGAATGCTTGCTTGGCAATGATCTAGAGGCATCAGCTTGGGCAGAAGTAGAGCTCAGGACTCATGCAGAAATGCCGGGCATCCCTGCAGATGTGTTTGCTGTGACCAGGTTACAGGCCAAAATGTCTGAAACTGAACAGGCCTTGGATTCTGGAACAATGGACCAAGTGCCATCCAAGAGGAGGAGCAGAAGGGTTAAGGCAGAGCCTTCCGCCCTGACTCAGAAGGAGGATCAGTCTCTTGAGGGAGACGATCACAGTCCTGAAGAAGGAGCTTGAGTCTGATCAGGTTGAGTTCTTGGGGACAGGGGGCCCTTCTAGGGCAGATCTGAGCCAGGAGCAGCAGAGCTGCCCCTCTCTTGAACCCCTCAGACAGCAAGCTGCTGCTGAGGCTGCTGGGAATGCTAGTGGTACCCATAAGGTGTATTGGGATGATGGACTCCTGTATTCAGAGTGTAGAGACCCCAAGCCTGGTGCCACCAGGGGGTTGGTTATACCTCTGAAGTTTAGGGGCTTCCTATTGACCCTAGCCCATGATATCCCTTTAGCAGGTTACCTGAGCCAGAACAAGACTTGGGACAAACTTGTCCCTCACTTTCACTGGCCCCACATGTCTGAAGACACAAAGGAGTTTTGTCGCTCCTGTGTAGCCTGCCAAGCCAGTGGCAAAGCAGATGGCACTACAAAGGCCCCCCTGATACCACTACCTGTGGTGGGGTGCCCTTTGAAAGGGTGGGGATTGACATTGTTGGTCCCATGGATCCCCAAGTAGCATTTGGGCACAGATTTATCCTGGTGGTGGTAGTGGATCATGCTTCCAGATACCCAGAAGCTATTCCCCTTAGGACTACTACAGCACTTGTGGCGGCAAGAGCCCTGTTGGAAATTTTCTCAAGAGTGGGTTTTCCTAAGGAGGTAGTATCAGACAGAGATACAAACTTTATGTCTGGTTACTTAAGAGCAATGTGGAAGGAGTGTGGAGTGACTTACAAGTTCACCACACACTATCACCCACAATGCAATGGTTTAGTACTTGAAAGGTTCAACAAAACCTTAAAGGGCATGATTAAAGGACTCCCAGAAAAGCTCAGGCGAAGATGGGACATTCTCTTGCCCTGCCTTTTGTTTGCATACAGGGAGGTGCCACAAAAGGGTGTTGGCTACAGCCCCTTTGAACTTTTGTTTGGTCACCCTGTCAGGGGTCCATTGTGTTTGGTGAAGGAAGGATGGGAGTTACCTCTCAAGCCCCTAAAGCAAGACATAGTGGACTATGTACTTGGTCTCCGCTCCAAGATGGCTGAGTACATGAAAAAGGCAACTAAAAACCTTGAGGCTAGCCAGGAACTGCAAAAAGTCTGGCATTTACCAGCCAGGACAGAAAGTGTGGGTGTTGGAGCCTGTTGCCCCAGCAGCTCTCCAAGACAAATGGAGTGGACCCCACACTATTGTTGAACAGAAGGGAGAGGTTACTTACTTAGTAGACCTAGGAACTCCCAGGAGTCCCCACAGGGTTCTCCATGTCAACAGGCTAAAGCCATATGTAGACAGGGCTGACATGGGCTTGCTCATGGCTACTGATGAAGGACAGGAGGAAGAGAGTGACCCACTCCCTGACCTCCTCTCACAGAACCCTGATGATGGGTCAGTTGATGGTGTGGCCTTGGCAGGCAGCCTCACTGCCCAGCAGCAAACTGATTGCAGACAGGTACTCAATCAGTTCAGAAACATGTTTTCTCTGACTCCAAGGCAGACTATCTGGTGCACTCATGAAGTGGACACTGGGGACAGTCTGCCTATTAACAATAAGATGTATAGGCAACCTGACCATGTCAGGGACTGTATCAGGACAGAAGTCCAGAAAATGTTGGATTTGGGAGTTATTGAACCCTCAGATAGCTCTTGGGCTAGTCCAGTGGTCCTTGTGCCAAAACCTCACACCAGTGGTGGGAAAAGAGAGATGAGGTTTTGTGTGGACTACAGGGGTCTCAATGCAGTCACTAGGACTGATGCCCATCCAATTCCAAGGGCAGATGAGCTTATAGATACTTTGGCCTCAGCCAAGTACATTAGCATATTTGACTTGACAGCTGGCTACTGGCAGATCAGACTAGCTGATGATGCAAAGCCAAAAACAGCATTTTCGACCCCAAGTGGGCATTACCAATATGTGGTGATGCCCTTTGGTTTGAAGAATGCACCTGCCACTTTCCAAAGGTTGGTGAATACAGTTCTCACAGGTCTGGAAGCCTACAGTGCAGCTTATCTAGATGATATTGCTGTCTTTAGCTCCACCTGGGAGGATCACCTGGTCCACCTAAGGAATGTTTTGGAGGCCCTGCAAAAGTCAGGCCTTACTATCAAGACCACCAAGTGCCAGATAGGGCAGAATCCAGACCATCATGGACTGGGTTGCTCCAACCGCCCAGACTCAGGTGAGAGCCTTCTTATGACTGCCTGGGTACTATAGAAGATTTTTCAAGGGGTATGGATCAATAGTGACACCCCTGAATGACTTAACTTCTAAGAAAATGCCCAAAAAGGTTCAATGGACAGATAGCTGTCAAAAGGCATTTGATGACCTGAAGTAGGCCATGTGCACTGCTCCCATTCTGCAGAGCCCTGATTACTCTAAGAAGTTCATTGTCCAAACAGATGCATCTGAATTGGGGGTAGTGGCTGTACTGTCACAATTGAATGATGAAGGTCAGGATCAGCCAGTAGCTTTCATAAGCAGAAGGTTGACCCCCAGAGAGAAACGTTGATCAGCCATTGAGAGGGAGGCCTTTGCTGTGGTTTGGGCTCTGAAGAAGGCCATACTTGTTTGGTACTCACTTCCTTGTTCAGACAGACCATAAGCCCCTCTAATGGCTAAAACAAATGAAGGGTGAAAACCCCAAACTGCTTAGGTGGTCCATTTCCCTACAGGGGATGGACTTTACAGTGGAACAAAGACCTGGGAGTAACCATGCCAATGCGGATGGACTCTCTAGGTATTTCCACTTAGAACATGAAGACTCAACTGGTCAAGGTTGGTTTAATGTCCCTGCGTTTGGGGGGGAGGGGTTGTGTAGGAGAGTAGGATCTGCTTCACATGGGTACCCTCACTTCTTGCTGGTGTTTCACTGCTTTTCGACCTTAATCTGTATGTGGCCCTGCTAATCAGGACCCCAGCCTAGCTGCTTCCTCTCTAAAATTGTTTCCATGTACATTAGGTACATCCCTAATTGGATTCTGGAGTGCATTATAAGTCCCTAGTATATGGTATACTATGTGCACAGGGCATAGGTACCTCAGAGGCCTACCAGGGGATGCAGCATGTATTATGCCACCCCTGGGAAGCACTCCAAAATGACACCACAGGTCTGCTACTGCAGCCTGGGTAAGGTGGTGCATGCACCCCTTACTGTGGTATAGGCTACCTATATCACTACCATTGCACACACATATAAAACCTATAAGTCACTCCTATGGCAGGCCTTAACAATCCTGAAGGCAGAGTGCTTGGTTTTTATGTGAGAGGGTGCCCCTGCATGAGCAGAGCCCCTCTGCAGCGTTCGGAGTACCTCCTCTGATGCTGTTTATGGTGCAGCCTGACCGTGTACTCTTAAGTGCATTATAACCTCGTGGTAAATGCTAACTGTGGACTGGCTGCACGGAAACATGTCGTGTTTGGTGTCAAACACTTTGGAATACTACCCGCCCCGCCACTTCTGGCGGCAGGGATAGCATTCCACCCTTCTAGAGGGAGAGACATGTACCCACTGGTCCAACCGGTAAAGACTTTCTAGAGCCCTGGCATCACAAAATGGATGCCACTGCCACAGACAAGAGTCTGTCCTCCTGCTGCTGACCGAAACTCCATCAGGGGAGGCCTGGACAATAGGTTTCCTGTCACAGTGAGGTGTAACCACCTCCCCAGACAGGCAGATGTGTATTGGGGCTGGGCGGGAGCACTCTCTGGTGCTTTGAAGTCCTGCACTGGGGGCACACTTGGTGTCCCTGCGCATAGTCCAGTTCAAACCGGTTGCAGGGGCTACCTGCCCCTGCTCTGGTGTGAAACTGGACAAAGGAAATGGGTGTAACCACCCCTCTTTCCAAACCCTCCCATAGGTGGGTCCCCAGAGTATGTCCAACCCCCTATCTTAGTATAAGTATAGGAACTCAGTCCTTGAGACTTTGGATTACCCTGGACGAAAGTCTGTAACATATATCCTGGACCTTAGACATTCTGTTTTAACTAGAGGACTGAAGAAATCTCCCTTGGGGTCAAGGAGTGACTCCCCTGCTTGGCAGGCACCAAAGAAGCAACTGTCCGGTCTGCAACTCTGAAGCTCCCACCGGACGCCGAAGTCTTTGCATCACCAGAGGTAGATTTCCAGACTTCCTCAAGGCTATCCTGAGACCACAGCAAAGCTGAGGCCCATGGCTATCGTGGGTGACGTGGAACCGTGACCCCTGGACACCATGAACTTTTGCCGGTACATCATCTTCCTGGTCTTCCTTGAAGTTGTGCTTTGGGCTCCGAGTAGCCCCAGCCTTGGGCACCTACAGCACTGAAGATCTCTGGCCTCCACTCCCCGAGTGACCCGTGGGACAGTTTCCAGTGAGACTGCTCGAGGCTCCTTCGCGATTGTTAGCCCATTGGCTAGTGGGTCCCCACAAAGGCAACTCCTTTTCTGCTTGGGCTTTCCTGGTTGCTCCAGATGTGCCCTGACTTACCCTCGCTGGGTGAGTCCCCCAGACCTTGCTGGTCTGCACAGATGTCTTTCTTCTATTTCCACTTGACTTGCCAATGCCAAGGCTCGTTCGGTCCATTCTGGTCACCGACACCGCAGCACTCGACAAACTTCGTGGGACGGCTCGTGAACCTCGTGGCTGAAGAGTCAAGACACCAGTCAACTCACCTGAAGCACCCGACATCTGTGGGCACTGGACTATCGTGCCCCTCGTCACTGGTAAGTGACCCAGACTCTGTCCCCTCTGCTTTCAGGTTCCTTCCATCCTCGATCCAGGCTTGGATCTCTTCGGACACTTCTCCTCTTCACGACAGCAGCACTTCTGTGCCAGCTTCCATTGAAAACAACGCCGCAAACCGACACCAAAAGACACCTATGCACCCGGCTTTCCTGGGTGAGGTAACTCGAGTACTCCGGTGCACCCGTGGGTGTTGGCGCTAGACACCACTAAGTCCAAAAGGGTTTGCTTGTAGTCATCCTCTAAGTGTCCTTAACTTGTAATTTTCCAACTGCGACTTTCCCCATAGAAGTTAACGGCGATTCGCGCCTGGGTTCTAACACTGCACGCGTCCCCCGTGGGTCCCCTACGTCACTACCTTGGGTGGTTCCTTGGGGCACAAATGCTTCTAAAGGCTCTAGGCCTTGTGTCTAGTTCAGTCGTGGTTCTTATACCAGTATATTGGTATATGGTATATGGTTTGGTACGCCCCTAGGGCCCAAACGTGTATTTCTGCTTTTACTGTTGAATACTGACTTGTAACTTAAGTACTATGAACTCCAGCCTCATAAAGAGACTAGAGGGGTGTGTTTTATCTTAAATACATATATTTTGAATATATGCCTGGTATGGTTGTCCTTTCATTTGGTCATTCAAGAGATTATAGACTGGTAAAACAAGCTGCTTTACATTCCTTCAAGACTTAGCCTGAAGACTGCTCTCCATAGCTACCACTAGGATAGCTTTCAATAAAGGTTGTCTTTAACCTATCACCATAAGGGGTTGTTTGGACTGGTACAAGGTGCCCACTTTAATTAGTGGACAGCATATACCAGGCCAACTTCTCACAGTGACAAAAATCTGGTCGGACAAAATAGGAAACTCCATTCCTGGTTCTCTTTGCTTCTGCCCCAGCTTTTTCAAAAAATGCTTGGCATAGCAAAAAGTTGCCAAAGTATACCAGGATGGCGCGTGGTAGAGCTCCTGCCCTCGCTGGCTGTTTCTGTACAAAAGGGACACGATGGGCACGTTGCACTTCTTGAGCCCAATTCCAGTCTGTAAGTTCCAGGAGAGTGTCTCTTAACAGATCCACAACATACGAGTGGACATCAGCCTCCTCAACCCCCTCAGGAAACCCAAGCACCCGCAGGTTGTTCCGCCACTGGCGGTTTTCATGCTCTTCTAGCTTCCATTGTATATCGACTAGCTGAGCCTCATGGGATTTTGTTAATGCCTGGTTAGTTGTAAGATCTGATTCTGTGGAGACAATCCTTGATTCGAGGTCGGTCAGCCGTTCCCCAAATGCACTACAAGTCTTAGTCAACTTTCAAACTACCCCCTGCACCTTTCAAATCGCAGCCTGGGCTTTACGTCCATCTTGGCGCGTCTCCTCGCGACGCATTGATATGGCCTGAAAAATAGCTTCTAGCGTCGGGGTAGGCCCACACGGATCAGAAACTGGATGGCCATTAGACAAAGGGTTAGTGAGTTGATTTATAGGGGTGTAATCCCAAGTAAGATCCTTATCTCCCTGTTTCCTTTTTTTTTCTCAGGGCAGTTTTTGTCTTTGCACCATCAACCTCATCCAGATCACTATTGCTCAGATCCGTAGTATTGACCGAGGAATCCTCCGACCACTGCCCCCCATCTGATACAGAGTCACTGGGCTCTTTGTCTGGCTCTTTGTCCAGATCCTTTTCCATGTTTCCATTGTTGGCCTTACAAGCTTCTTGAAGCTCTTCTGTCTGGCTAATGCATATAGCGCTTAATAAATGTTCCGATCTGTGACTAGCTATTGCCTGAAAGTCCTTGGAAGGAGTTGTTGCGTCATCCTGCAGGGAAGCCTGCTCACTCCCACCCATGTTGCCTCGCATAAATTATCTGAGTTGAAATCATTTTTGGAAGATATGTATTATTCTCTCCCCTCCCCCCCCCCCATTAGCAGTCGATAGGAGAGGAGGGTTGTCTCTAGGCCTACCTTTTGTCCCAACTGAATTCAAATCCTGACGGTCAACAACCGGTGCGGGGAAGCTCTCCTCCTCTCCCAGCTCCTCCACGCCGTGCTCTGGGCTGGTTCTGTTCTGATCTGTCTCACCGTGAACCGGAGCCGATTTCCCCGCTGGTCCTCTCAGCAGATCAACCACTGTGGGGCCGGCAGGACATACCTTCGTGCAGCCCCACCTCTTGCTCTTTTCTCTTTCTCCAAGCTTGGATCGGCTGGCTGCCCTCGGCGCCCCTGCTGGGCGTCTGTATTGGTGATGCCACTGCGACCTCCGTCGCGGCATCCACGCTCGCATTTCCAGCCTCCGACTGTTGCCTCTGGGCTAAACGCGCTGTCCTCGATTTGGCGGCTCCTCCCACCGGTTTCGGTCCCATCTTCACAGCCGCAGCCTCCACGGATGTTGTCGATACCAGGTATGAATCTCCGACGTGGAATTCAGATGCCGCTATATTCGCTTTGCTGAAATGTCTTAAAATGGCCAACCCAATAATGGTCCCTATTAGGTGCAGATAGCTCCCGCAAGTCTTTGGGGAGTGTTGTAGTTCCTCGTTGTGGATCTCTGGGGTCATTACTGCATAACTCTTATCGCAGCATTTAAGCTACTGGCTCTCTGCCGGTCTGTGCGCTGCTACAGTCTTAGACGACCGCCATCTTTTTTTTGTACTGGGGTTTTGGTTCTGGATTTGAAAGCAGAATGTATTAAGAAACATAAGGGTCACGTATTTCAGGGCTCTCGGCTCTGTGCGGTGCATCCATCATGCACAGACTCAAGCCTGAGTCTGAGTGCCCCGCTCATGGGGAGTGTTGGGCAAGGGGACGGGGGTGGGTGGAAGGCTGGGTGGAAGGGTTGTAGGGGAGGGTGGGGGTTGAAAATTCTGAAAAAAAACATATCCAGAATTGATAATGAAACTTGCGTCGGTTAAAAGAAAAAGATAGAAAACAGATCATTGTACAAAAGGTGGGAGAGAAAAGGAGTAGAGGATCATCAGAGTACTTACATTTAAATTGAGAAGGGGTGGCTAACTATCTGTTCATGGAATGTAGCAGGGTTGAATGACAGAGCGAAAAGGGCAAGACTGGCCGAATTGGTGAGGATAAATGCTTTTGATGTAGTGTGTTTACAAGAGACCCACAATTCTTGGGGGAAAAAAGAATTGTTGGGTATCAGAGGGTACAGCATACTGGCATGTACATCCCAAACCTCAAATATTCGAGGAGTGGCTATATTTTCAAGGACCACTTTGGGACAGGCTAAACGAAAGGCCGCAGACACATTAGGGAGGTGGGCTATTGTAGAATTAGCGGTAGGATTTACTGTGTGTTTGATCTATGTCTCAAACCAGGATGATCCTCAGATATTTGAAGATCTGGAGTTGGAACTCACGGCATGGCCTAGCCCATTACTATGTGGAGATTTCGATATCTCTCTGAATTCACGACTTGGACAGCATAACCAAGGGGGATACTATGACCGGAAGCCAAGGATTTTTAGGGCATTAACTTCTCTTAAATGTAGTCACGGTTTGGTTGATATCTGGGCTATGAAGATTCCGAACAACCCCGGATATATGTATTATTCCTGTCCGCATAGGAAATATATTAGGATGGATTATTTTTATGGCACAAGGGATGTATTAGACGGAGCTGGTATTAGAAAATTTCCAAAGGTGAGTTCCCATCATAACCCTTTAATCTTGGAGATTGAAATTGCAAGCTTTAAGAGAACGCGGAGCAAATGGACATTTGACCGGAAACTCCGAGTAAATAGTGATTATATTGAACACATTAATAATCCACAAGAACTGGTCACAAGAATTTTTCGACATAAATAGATTTAGCGCTGGCAGGGGGGCTGTGTGAGACGCATTTAAAGCTGCCTTCAAAGGTGAAACCATTAGCTTAGTTGCCAGGGCGAGGACTCTGCGTGAGACTAGAAACTCTCGGAATCAGAGCTGGAGCTTCGGATTTCACAACGAATATCGCCTAATACGGAAAGCAGAAAAACCGAAGAAGACAAACCCCCCGGGGGAAGAGGAAAGGGTAGAGGAAGAGGCGAAAACAAAAACAAAGACACCGGGCCAGAAGAAGCAAATGGAGAAGGAGCACAGAGCAAACGGAATCTACGCCAGAAAAAGAAAACATAGAGGACACATTAACTGTGCTTAATCTCTCGCAGAGAGAATTGACACATGACACATGACAAAACAACTTTGTTGAAATATGGTCTTTCCTTTTGCTCTTCTTCAGGATTTGATTATGCCCAAGCCAGGATTGATTTGGTTTTGTTTATTAGAAAATTAAAACTAAACAAAATTCAAAAATTGAAAAATAAGTCTGGTGTCCCTGCTATTGTACCATCATGCGATTTGGCGATGGGAGAAGCTGAGGGACTTTTAACTCTTGAAATACTACATAGAAAAAGTGAGGGTTTGGATTCCAATGTTGATATGAAACATCTTATGCTGTACTTGGGGATTGATATTGGATCCGCCAGTATGAGTGGTTTCAAACCTAAGTCCTGTGCTATTCCCATGACAGCCCCCGACAATATAGATAGATTTCATGAAATGGTTAGCCGTGATTTAGGCAAATTGAGAACCAAAAGTGGGGGATATAATGATAACTTAACACCTGAATTGAGGAAGGCTTTGAAAACTTTAAAAGAGGATACCTCCATTGCAATAAAAAACAGTGACAAGGGAGGGAATGTGGTAATTATGGATGCCGAGAAAAACCACCAAAAAGATATGAGGCAAATGCAAGATGTGGGATGTTATCGGGTTATTACACTTGATGAATATCGTGCCAGCATCAAGAGATTTCAAATACAACTTAAGTCTTGGTATGATGCTTCTATTCCAGATCAGGATGAATGTAACTTTTTAAGATCAGAGCATTCTAAGATTACTTCGTTTTATCTATTGCCAAAGGTCCATAAAAGACTGCACAATCCCCAGAGAGATCCATTGTCTCCTCTAATGAGAGTTTCCTGGCGAACACAGCCATATACATTGACTCGTTTCTTTTTCCCTTTGTCAAAACATTACCATCTTAATGCAAAGATAGTGGAGATTTCCTCACAAAAATTAATGATCTTGGGTGGAGCGATTCTTACATCATGATTACTCTTGATGTTTCTGCCCTATATCCCTCAATTGACCATGATTTAGGGGTGCTAGCATGCGAGTACTATCTGAAAAAGAATTCACATTTTTTGAAGCACACGCGTTTCCAAGTCAAATATAAGTATAAAGGCAATTTGGGAAAACATGAAATGACATAGACTGTTGCTTCTTCTTTGATGTTTTTTTTATTCCTTCTACTCCCTTTAGCCAACGCGGTTCATCGTCTGGGCCGTCTGCACCTGCACCCGATTACTTTGCCTGTAATCCGGTACGGTTGCAAGAGGACAACAGGTATTCCCGTATTTCAGGAACTTGTTTCAAACCAACGGAAGTGTACACTCTCCCATGGAAATTGAACTAACACACAGCAAACTCGACAATTTTTTGACATTTGGGATATCCCTTTTAAATTTGATGGAGATATTTATATTGGACATAAGTGCAGGAGAGTAGGATCTGCTTCACATGTTTACCCCCACTTTTTGCTGGTGTTTCACTGTTTTTCGACTTTAGTCTGGCTAGGACCCTGCTAATCAGGGCCCAGCCTAGCTGCTTCCTCTCTAAAATGATTCCATGTACTTTAGGTACAGTTCAGATTGAATCTGAGGTGCCCTTATAAGTCCCTAGTACGTGGTATACTCTGTACCCAGGGTATAGGTACCCCAGAGGCCTAACAGGGGCTGAAGCATGTATTATGCCACCCCTGGAAAGCCACAAAAAATGACACCACAGGTCTGCTACTGCAGCCTGGGTAAGGTGGTGCCTGCACCCCTTACTGTGATATAGGTTACCTATATAACTATATATATATATACACATATAAACCGATCAGTCACGCCTATGGCAGGCCTTATCAATCCTGAAGGCAGAGTGCTTGGTTCTTATGTGAGAGGGTGCCCTTGCATGAGCAGAACCCCTCTGCAGCGTTCGGAGTCCCTTCTATGATGCTGTTTGTGGTGCAGCCTGACCATATACTCTTAAGTGCATTATAACCAAACGTTAAATGCTAACTTTGGACTGGCTGCACGGAAACATGTCGTGTTTGGTGTCAAACACCTTGGAATCAAACCCCCACACCAGTAACTGGTGTGGGAGTATGATCCCACCCTTCTAGAGTGAGAGACATGACAGCACTGGTATACCCAGTAGAAACTTAATAGAGCCCTGGCATCACAAAATGGATGCTGCAGCCACAGACACGAGTCTGGCCTCCTGCTGCTGACCGAATCTCTGGCAGGGGAGGCCTGGACAATAGGTTTCCTGTCACAGGGAGGTGTAACCACCTCCCAGACAGACATGTGTATTGGGGCTGGGTGGGAGCACTGTCTGAGTGCTTTGAAGTCTTGCACTAGGGGCACATTTGGTGTCCCTGTGCATAGTCCAGCTCAAACCGGTTCAGGTGCTTCCAGCCCCTGCTCTGGCGTGAAACTGGACAAAGGAAATGGGTGTAGCCACCCCTCTTTCCAAACCCTCCCACAGGTAGGTCCCCAGAGTATGTCCAACCCCCTACCTTAGTATAAGTATGGGACCCCTGTCCTTATGACTTTAGATTACCCTAGACAAAACTCTGACGCTGAATCCTGGACCTTCGAGTTGACGCTCTGCTCAAAACCAGAGGACTGAAGAAATCTCCCTTGGGGTCAAGGAGTGACTCCCCTGCTTGGCAGGCACCAATGAAGCAATTTGCCAGTCTGCATCATCGAAGCTCCTGCTGGACTCCGAAGTATTTGCAGCCCAGGAAGAGGCATTCCAGACATCTCAGAGGCTGTCCTGAGGCCCCAGCAAAGCTGAGACCAGCAGCCCTCGTGAGTAGCGTGGAACTGGAACTCCTGGTCATCATACATTTCTGCAAGTGCATTGACTTCTCGACGTCTCTTGAAGTCGTGCTTGGGCTAACTTGTAGCCCCTACCTCAGGCACTCAATCCACTGAAGATTGTTGGCCTGGTCATTCCGAGTGACCTGTGGGCCACCATTTTGTGTTTCATCTTGAGGTCCCTTTGCGATCTCTGGTCCATTGACTGGTGGGTCCCTGAGGGGGTAACTTTGTATTTCCTTGGGCTTTCCTGGTTGCTCCAGATGTGCCCTGACTCCCATCCAAGTGGTGAGTCCCACAGACCTTGCTGGTCTGCACGGAAGCATCTTTCTCGTTTCTGCGTGGGTTGCTGTTGCCAAGGCTTGTTGTGTCCAATCTGGGCACTAACACTGCAGCACTTGACATCCTTTATGGGACAGCTCAAATCCATCTCCTGGTTGTCCTTGACACCTCCTGAACCTCGTGGCTGAAGAGTCAAGCTTTACCTCTTTCACCTGAAACCACCCAACATCGGTGGGCATCTGCTCAGGCCTTCCTGGTCACTGGCAAGTGACCCAGACTCTGTCCCCTCTGCTTTCAGGTTCTTCTCATCTTCGATCCAGGCTTGGATCTCTTCGGACACCTCGCATCTTCACGGCAGCAGCACTTCTTCGCCAGCTCCCATTGAAATCGACGATGCGACCCGACACCAAAAGACACCTATGCACCTGGCTCTACTGGGTGAGGGAACACGAGTACTCTGGTGTCCCCGTGGGTGCTAGCCCTAGAACTTCCTAAGTCCAAAAGGTTTTGCGCCTGACTCATTTCTAAGTGTCCCTAATCTCTAAAAATCTAACCGCTACTTTCCCCATAGAAGCTAACGGGAGCTCGCGGCTGTGTTCACACACTGCACACGGCCCCCGTGGGTCCCCTGTGTCACTACCTTGGGAGGTTCCTTGGGGTCCCAGCGATTCTACAGGCTCTAGGCCTTGTGTCTAGTTAAGTCGTGGTTTTTATACCACTATTTTAGTATATGGTTTGGCTCGCCCCTAGGGCCTGACGTGTATTTGTGCTATTTTACTGTGATTATTGAAGTATAACTTATGTGTTTTGACCTCTAGTCTCATAAAGAGACTAGGAGGGTGTGTTTAGTAATAAATACATATATCTTATATATATAACTATTGTGGATATCTTTCATTTAGTGACTCAAGAGATTATAGACTGGTAAAACAAGCTGCTTTACATTACTTAGGATAGCTTTCAATAAAGGTTGTCTTTAACCTATAACCAATAAGGGGTTGTTTGGACTGATACAAGGTACCCACTGGAACTAGTGGACAGCATATATCAGGCCAACTTCTCACATTGGTGTGCAGCGTGTGGGATTCCAGCTTGCTATTATTTTACCAGATAATCTCAATTGAGTAACTAACTGAAAACCACTAAAGGTACCCTAGGTACATATAATACAAGCTTTAGAATACAGTAAGTTCTACTGAACTTAGAGTTGTGTGTTAAGGGATATCACACCTGTTCTACAACTCAAGAGAGTTTAGTAGGATACACTAGAGTAGATAGTGCAATACACCACGCCACACTAGTAATGTCTTCAAGGCCAGGAACCAGTAGGTCCTTGCCAGAAACCAATGGGCTTCAAGATTCCCAGTATGATAGACTCCCATTCATGGAATTCAGAGCATTGTGTACAACTAGGAAACTGAAGACAGGCAAAAGTCCAACCACCCAGCATCTCATAGAGGTACTCAGGCTGGATGACCTTAGCAGATCTTTAGGATCTGAAGGGCTAGGCAGAGTGAGTGGGACAGCACCTGAGGAAAGGCCTAGGGGTAAAATTCCCCATGACCTGACCTCTGAGGCTGGCCAGGCAGATAACAATGATCTGGACCTGGAAAATCCAGCTCCCCTAGACAGTTATGGAGAGGACCAAAATGGACCCCTCTTTGTCCCTCCTGGGAGAGTTGGTGGTGGGCCAAGAAGGTCAAGATCTCCCTCAGTGGAGTCTAACCATTCTAACTCATCTATAGGGACCTCAATCTCCTCTCATAGGAGGGAAACCTCTCAGGAGAGAAGGGAGAGACTGCTCAAGTATGAGGAAGCTCAGCTTGAAATCAGAAGAAAGCAGGTAGACCTAGATAAGGAGGCCCTAGAGCTCTACAGAGCTAGGAAAAAGTTGGGACTAGAGTCCCATGGTGGCAGCAACATCCCTAGAGATAGGGAAAGGTCTCATGACCATAGAAACCTGAATAAGATTGTCCCTCCCTACCAGAGTGGGGATGACATCCACAAATGGATAACTGCACTGGAAAGGGCCTGTAAAGTACAAAGGGTCCCCCAGGAGCAGTGGGCAGCAATCTTATGGCTCTCCTTTGCAGACAAAGGTAGAGATAAACTCCTCACTGTTAGAGAGGAGCAGTCAGATGATTAAAACAGTCTGAAGAGTGCCTTAATTGATGGGTTTGGCCTAACCACTGAGCAATACAGATTAAAGTTCAGGGATACCCAAAAGGCCCAGACTCAGGACTGGGTAGACTTTGTAGATTGTGCTACTAAGGCTCTGGAAGGTTGGTTACTTGGCAGTAAAGTGCATGACTATCAAGGATTGTACAATTTGATTATGAGGGAGCAGATCCTTAATAATTGTCAGAATCAGCTGTTGCACGAGTACCTGGTACACTCAGATCTGACCTCTCCCCAAGAATTGGGAAAGAAGGCAGACAAGTGGGTCAGAACCAGGGTGAGGCAGAAAGTACAAAACCAAAGTGGTGAACGCAAGAAGCAAGATCCTAAAATCTCTGATAAGGGTGGGGAGAAGGGTAAAGACCAGAAATCTTTACAAGGCCCCAAAAAATCTTCTTCAGGTGGGGATTCACAGTCTAACAAGCGAAAAGGCCAAAAGAAACCTTGGTGCAAAATCTGTAAACATAAAACTCACTGGACCAGTGACTGCACCAAGTACAAATAATCTACTCCAGCCACCACTGCCCCTAAGGCAACTGTTCCCCCTAGTACAGCTACAATAGGTGGTGGCAATGTCCAGAATAAGGGTGTAGTAGGGTTGGCCCTGGGTTCTGAGATGGACTCTGGCCTAGTCAGAGTTCCAACTAAGGCTGTGCTAGTCTGTGGTGGGGGCATGGATATGTCCCCCTTTGGTAGTCCCAGTAATCTGGGCAAATACAGACAACAGCCTTTAATAAATGGAGTAGAGGCTTGGGCATTCAGGGACACAGGAGCAAGTGTCACAATGGTGACAGAAGATCTTGTGGATCCTGGGCAGATTATACTTGGTGAAATGTACCCAGTGACCAATGGTAGCAATGTCAGAACAGACCATTCTCTGGCAGTTAACTTCTCCTGGGAAGGGGTAACTGGCATTAAGAAGGTTGTGGTAAGTGCAAACCTACCAGTACAGTGCTTGCTTGGCAATGATCTAGAAACTTCAGCATGGGCTGAAGTGGAGCTCGGGACACATGCAGAAATGTTAGAGATCCCTGCTCATGTCTTCGCTGTGACTAGGTCACAGGCCAAAATGTTTAAAGCTGGACAGGCCCTGGATTCTGGAATAAAGGACCAGGTGCCTCCCAAGAGGAGGAGCAGTAGGGTTAAGGAAGAGCCTTCCCACCTGACTCAGAGTACTGATCAGTCTCCCCAGGGAGATGATCTTGAGCCTGAAGAAGGAACTGTCCCAGAGGAGCTTGAACCTGACCAGGTTGAGTTCTTGGGGACAAGGGGCCCTTCCAGGTCTGATCTGAGCCAGGAGCAGAAGTCCTGCCCCTTTCTTGAACCCCTCAGAAAGCAAGCTGCTGATGAGGTTGCTGGGAATGCTAGTGGCACCCATAAAGTTTATTGGGATGATGGACTCCTTTATTCAGAGGGTAGAGACCCCAAGCCTGGATCATCCAGGTGGTTAGTTATACCTCTGAAGTTTAGGGGCTTCCTATTGACACTAGCCCATGATATTCCCCTAGCAGGACACCTGGGCCAGAACAAAACTTGGGACAGAATTGTCCCTCACTTTCACTGGCCCCACATGTCTGAAGACACTAAGGAGTTTTGTCGCTCCTGTGTGACCTGCCAAGCCAGTGGCAAGGCAGGTGGAACCACAAAAGCCTCCCTGATACCAATACTTGTGGTGGGGGTTCCGTTTGAGAGGGTGGAGATTGACATTGTTGGTCCCATGGATCCTCAGACAGCATCTGGGCACAGGTTTATACTGGTGGTGGTGGATCATGCCCCCACCACCCAGAAGCAATTTCCCTAAGGACCACTACAGCACCTGTGGTGGCAAGAGCTCTCTTGGGTGTATTCTCAAGAGTAGGATTTCCTAAGGAGGTAGTATCTGACAGGGGTGCAAAGTTCATGTCTAGTTACTTGAGTGCTATGTGGAAGGAGTGTGGAGTGAACTACAAGTTCACCACCCCCTATCACCCACAATGCAATGGTTTAGTTGAAAGGTTCAACAAAACCTTAAAGGGCATGATTAAAGGACTCCCAGAAAAGCTTAGGAGAAGATGGGACATACTCTCGCCATGCCTTTTATTTGCATACAGGGAGGTGCCTCAAAAGGGGGTTGGTTACAGCCCTTTTGAACTTTTGTTTGGTCACCCTGTCAGGGGTCCATTGTATCTGGTTAAGTAAGGATGGGAGTTACCTCTCAAGCCTCCCAAACAGGACATAGTGGACTATGTACTTGGTCTCCGCTCGAGTATGGCTGAGTATATGAAAAGGCAACCAAAAAACTTGAGGCTAGCCAGGAATTACAAAAAGCCTGGCATGACCAAAAGGCTGTACTGACTGTCTACCAGCTAGGCCAGAAAGTGTGGGTGTTTGACCCTGTGGCCCCAGCAGCCCTCCAGGATAAATCGAGTGGCCCCCATACAATTGTTGAGCAGAAAGGGGAGGTCACCTACTTGGTGGACCTTGGAGCCCCTAGTATTCCCCACAGGGTACTCCATGTCAACAGACTAAAACCATATGTTGACAGGGCAGACATGGGCTTGCTCATGGCTACTGATGAAGGACAGGAGGAAGAAAGTGATTCACTCCCTGACCTGCTTTCTCAGAACCCTGAGTTGATGTAGCCTTGGCAGGCAGCCTCACTGCCCAGCAGCAAACTGACTGCAGAAAACTTCTCAGCCAGTTCAGACATATGTTTTCCCTGACTCCAAGTCAGACCACCTGGTGACCTCATGAAGTGGACACTGGGGACAGTCTGCCTGTGAGGAATAAGATCTACAGGCAACCTGACCATGTCAGGGACTGTATAAGGACAGAAGTCCAAAAGATGTTGGATTTGAGAGTTATTGAACCCTCAGTTAGCCCTTGGGCTAGTCCAATAGTCCTGGTACCTAAACCTCACACCACAGATGGCAAGAGAGAGATGAGGTTTTGTGTAGACTACAGGGGTCTCAATGCAGTCACTAGGGCTGATGGCCATCCCATCCCATCCCCAGGGCAGATGAGCTAATAGACACTTTGGCCTCAGCCAAGTTTCTAAGCACATTTGACCTGACAGCTGGCTACTGGCAGATCAGACTAGCTGCTGAATCAAAGCCAAAGACAGCTTTTTCTACCCCTAGTGGGCACTATCAATTTGTGGTAATGCCCTTTGGTTTGAAGAATGCACCTGCCACTTTCCAAAGGCTGGTGAGTCAAGTCCTTACAGGCCTGGAAGACTATAGTTCGGCATATCTAGATGATATTGCTGTCTTTAGCTCCACGTGGGAGGATCACCTGGTTCACCTGAGGAATGTTTTGGAGGCCCTGCAAAAAGCAGGCATAACTATCAAGGCTACTAAGTGCCAGATAGGGCAGAGTCAGGTTGTGTAACTGGGCCACCTTGTAGGTGGAGGCCAGGTTCAACCATTGCAGAGCAAAATCCAGACCATAATGGACTGGATTGCTGGTGTTTCACTGTTTTTCAACTTTAGTCTGTCTGGGACCCTGTTAATCAGGGACGCAGCCTAGCTGCTTCCTCTCTAAAATGATTCCATGTACTTTAGGTACTGTTCAGATTGGATCTGAGGTGCTCTTCTACGTCTCTAGTATATGGTATACTATGTACCCAGGGCATAGGTACTCTAGAGGCCTACCAGGGGCTGAAGCATGTATTATGCTACCCCTGGAAAGCCACCCAAAATGACACCACAGGTCTGCTACTGCAGCCTGGGTAAGGTGGTGCATGCACCCCTTACTGTGATATAGGTTACCTATATCACTACATATATACACACATGTAAACCTACAACTCACTCCTATGGCATGTCTTATCAATCCTGAAGGCAGAGTGCTTGGTCCTTATGTGAGAGGGTGCCCCTGCATGAGCAGAGCCCCTCTGCAGTGTTCGGAGACCCTTCTCTGATGATGTTTGTAGAGCAGCCTGACCATATACTCTTAAGTGCATTATAACCAAACAGTAAATGCTAACTTTGGACTGGCTGCACGGAAACATGTCGTGTTTGGTGTCAAACACCTTGGATTCATACCCCCCACACCAATGATGCCACCCTTCTAGAGGGAGAGACATGACAGCACTGGTATACCCGGTAGAAACGTAATAGAGCCCTGGCATCACAAAATGGATCCTGCAGCCACAGAAACGGGTCTGGCCTCCTGCTGCTGACCGAAACTCCGGCAGTGGAGGCCTGGACAATAGGTTTCCTGCCACAGGGAGGTGTAACCACCTCCCAGACAGGCTTATGTGTATTAGGGCTGGTTGGGAGCACTCTCTGAGTGCTTTGAAGTCCTGCAATGGGGGCACATTTGGTGTCCCTGTGCATAGTCCAGCTCAAACCAGTTCAAGGGCTTCCAGCCCCTGCTCTGGCGTGAAACTGGACAAAGGAAATGGGTGTAGCCACCCCTCTTTCCAAACCCTCCAATGGGTGGTTCCCCAGAGTATGTCCAATCCCCTACCTTAGTATAAGTATGGGTCCCCTGTCCTCAGGACTTTAGATACCCTGGACGAAACTCTGAAGCTGAATCCGGGACCTTCAATGGTCTGCTCAAGACCAGAGGAGTGAAGAAATCTCCCTTGGGGTCAAGGAGTGACTCCCCTGCGTGGCAGGCACCAATGAAGCAATTTGCTGGTCTGCATCATCAAAGCTCCCGCCGGATTCTGAAGTATTTGTAGCCCAGGAAGAGGATTTCCAGACATCTAAGGGGCTGACCCGAGTCCCCAGTAAAGCTGAGACCCGCACCCCTCGTGAGTAGCTTGAAACTGTAACTCCTGGTCACCGTGCATTTCTGCAAGTGCTTTGAGTTCTCAAAGTCTCTTGAAGTTGTGCTTGGGCTGACTTGTTGCCCCCCTCTCGAGCACTGAATCTCCCGAAAATTGTTGGCCTGGTCATTCCGAGTGTCCTGTGGGCCACCATTTTGTGTTTCATCTTGAGGTCCCTTCGCAATCCCTGGTCCATTGACTGGTAGTTCCCTGAGGTGGTAACTTTGTATTTCCTTGGGCTTTCCTGGTTGCTCCAGACATGCCCTGACTTCCAACCAAGTGGTGAGTCCCACAGACCTTGCTGGTCTGCACCGAAGCATCTTTCTCGTTTCTGCATGGGTTGCTGTTGCCAAGGGTTGTTGTGTCCAATCTGGGCACCGATGCTGCAGCACTTGACATCCTTTGTGGGACCTCTCGAATCCAGCTCCTGGTTGTCCTCGACACCTCCTGGTCCTCATGGCTGAAGAGTCAAGCTTCACCTCCTTCACCTGAAATCACCCGACATCGGTGGGCATCTGCTCATCGCCTTCCTGGTCACTGGCAAGTGACACAGACTCTGTCCCCCCTGCTTTTAGGTTCTTCTCATCTTCGATCCAGGCTTGGATCTCTTCGGACACTTCGCATCTTCACGGTAGCAGCACTTCTTTGCCAGCCCCCATTGATATCGACGACGCGACCCGACACCAAAAGACACCCATGCACCCGGCTTCCGTGGGTGAGGTAACACAAGTACTCCAGTGCTCCCATGGGTGCTGGCCGTAGAACTTCCTAAGTCCAAAAGTGTTTGGTCCTGACTCATTTTTAAGTGTCCCTAATCTTTAAAAATCTAAACGTGACTTTCCCCATAGAAGCTACCAGGAGCTTGCGGCTGTGTTCACACACTGCACTTGGCCCCGTGGGTCCTCTGTGTCACTACCTTGGGTGGTTCCTTGGGGTCCCAGCGATTCTACACGCTCTAGACCTTGTGTCTAGTTAAGTCGTGGTTTTTATACCACTATTTTAGTATATGGTTTGGCTCGCCCCTAGGGCCTTACGTGTATTTGTGCTATTTTTACTGAGATTATTGAAGTGTAACTTATGTGTTTTGACCTCTAGTCTCATAAAGAGACTAAGAGGGTGTGTTTAGTAATAAATACATATATTTTATATATATACCTGGTGTGGATATCTTTCATTTAGTAACTCAAGAGATTATAGACTGGTAAAACAAGCTGCTTTACATTCCTTCAAGACTTAGCCTGAAGGCTGCTCTCCATAGCTACCACTAGGATAGCTTTCAATAAAGGTTGTCTTTAACCTATAACCAATAAGGGGTTGTTTGGACTGATACAAGGTACCCACTGGAACTAGTGGACAGCATATATCAGGCCAACTTCTCACATTGGTGTGCAGCGTGTGGGATTCCAGCTTGCTATTATTTTACCAGATAATCTCAATTGAGTAACTAACTGAAAACCACTAAAGGTACCCTAGGAACATATAATACAAGCTTTAGAATACAGTAAGTTCTACTGAACTTAGAGTTGTGTGTTAAGGGATATCACACCTGTTCTACAACTCAAGAGAGTTTAGTAGGATACACTAGAGTAGATAGTGCAATACACCACGCCACACTAGTAATGTCTTCAAGGCCAGGAACCAGTAGGTCCTTGCCAGAAACCAATGGGCTTCAAGATTCCCAGTATGATAGACTCCCATTCATGGAATTCAGAGCATTGTGTACAACTAGGAAACTGAAGACAGGCAAAAGTCCAACCACCCAGCATCTCATAGAGGTACTCAGGCTGGATGACCTTAGCAGATCTTTAGGATCTGAAGGGCTAGGCAGAGTGAGTGGGACAGCACCTGAGGAAAGGCCTAGGGGTAAAATTCCCCATGACCTGACCTCTGAGGCTGGCCAGGCAGATAACAATGATCTGGACCTGGAAAATCCAGCTCCCCTAGACAGTTATGGAGAGGACCAAAATGGACCCCTCTTTGTCCCTCCTGGGAGAGTTGGTGGTGGGCCAAGAAGGTCAAGATCTCCCTCAGTGGAGTCTAACCATTCTAACTCATCTATAGGGACCTCAATCTCCTCTCATAGGAGGGAAACCTCTCAGGAGAGAAGGGAGAGACTGCTCAAGTATGAGGAAGCTCAGCTTGAAATCAGAAGAAAGCAGGTAGACCTAGATAAGGAGGCCCTAGAGCTCTACAGAGCTAGGAAAAAGTTTGGACTAGAGTCCCATGGTGGCAGCAACATCCCTAGAGATAGGGAAAGGTCTCATGACCATAGAAACCTGAATAAGATTGTCCCTCCCTACCAGAGTGGGGATGACATCCACAAATGGATAACTGCACTGGAAAGGGCCTGTAAAGTACAAAGGGTCCCCCAGGAGCAGTGGGCAGCAATCTTATGGCTCTCCTTTGCAGACAAAGGTAGAGATAAACTCCTCACTGTTAGAGAGGAGCAGTCAGATGATTAAAACAGTCTGAAGAGTGCCTTAATTGATGGGTTTGGCCTAACCACTGAGCAATACAGATTAAAGTTCAGGGATACCCAAAAGGCCCAGACTCAGGACTGGGTAGACTTTGTAGATTGTGCTACTAAGGCTCTGGAAGGTTGGTTACTTGGCAGTAAAGTGCATGACTATCAAGGATTGTACAATTTGATTATGAGGGAGCAGATCCTTAATAATTGTCAGAATCAGCTGTTGCACGAGTACCTGGTACACTCAGATCTGACCTCTCCCCAAGAATTGGGAAAGAAGGCAGACAAGTGGGTCAGAACCAGGGTGAGGCAGAAAGTACAAAACCAAAGTGGTGAACGCAAGAAGCAAGATCCTAACATCTCTGATAAGGGTGGGGAGAAGGGTAAAGACCAGAAGTCTTTACAAGGCCCCAAAAAATCTTCTTCAGGTGGGGATTCACAGTCTAACAAGCGAAAAGGCCAAAAGAAACCTTGGTGCAAAATCTGTAAACATAAAACTCACTGGACCAGTGACTGCACCAAGTACAAATAATCTACTCCAGCCACCATTGCCCCTAAGGCAACTGTTCCCCCTAGTACAGCTACAATAGGTGGTGGCAATGTCCAGAATAAGGGTGTAGTAGGGTTGGCCCTGGGTTCTGAGATGGACTCTGGCCTAGTCAGAGTTCCAACTAAGGCTGTGCTAGTCTGTGGTGGGGGCATGGATATGTCCCCCTTTGGTAGTCCCAGTAATCTGGGCAAATACAGACAACAGCCTTTAATAAATGGAGTAGAGGCTTGGGCATTCAGGGACACAGGAGCAAGTGTCACAATGGTGACAGAAGATCTTGTGGATCCTGGGCAGATTATACTTGGTGAAATGTACCCAGTGACCAATGCTAGCAATGTCAGAACAGACCATTCTCTGGCAGTTAACTTCTCCTGGGAAGGGGTAACTGGCATTAAGAAGGTTGTGGTAAGTGCAGACCTACCAGTACAGTGCTTGCTTGGCAATGATCTAGAAACTTCAGCATGGGCTGAAGTGGAGCTCGGGACACATGTAGAAATGTTAGAGATCCCTGCTCATGTCTTCGCTGTGACTAGGTCACAGGCCAAAATGTTTAAAGCTGGACAGGCCCTGGATTCTGGAATAAAGGACCAGGTGCCTCCCAAGAGGAGGAGCAGTAGGGTTAAGGAAGAGCCTTCCCACCTGACTCAAAGTACTGATCAGTCTCCCCAGGGAGATGATCTTGAGCCTGAAGAAGGAACTGCCCCAGAGGAGCTTGAACGTGACCAGGTTGAGTTCTTGGGGACAAGGGGCCCTTCCAGGTCTGATCTGAGCCAGGAGCAGAAGTCCTGCCCCTTTCTTGAACCCCTCAGAAAGCAAGCTGCTGATGAGGTTGCTGGGAATGCTAGTGGCACCCATAAAGTTTATTGGGATGATGGACTCCTTTATTCAGAGGGTAGAGACCCCAAGCCTGGATCATCCAGGTGGTTGGTTATACCTCTGAAGTTTAGGGGCTTCCTATTGACACTAGCCCATGATATTCCCCTAGCAGGACACCTGGGCCAGAACAAAACTTGGGACAGAATTGTCCCTCACTTTCACTGGCCCCACATGTCTGAAGACACTAAGGAGTTTTGTCGCTCCTGTGTGACCTGCCAAGCCAGTGGCAAGGCAGGTGGAACCACAAAAGCCTCCCTGATACCAATACTTGTGGTGGGGGTTCCGTTTGAGAGGGTGGAGATTGACATTGTTGGTCCCATGGATCCTCAGACAGCATCTGGGCACATGTTTATACTGGTGGTGGTGGATCATGCCCCCACCACCCAGAAGCAATTTCCCTAAGGACCACTACAGCCCCTGTGGTGGCAAGAACTCTCTTGGGTGTATTCTCAAGAGTAGGATTTCCTAAGGAGGTAGTATCTGACAGGGGTGCAAAGTTCATGTCTAGTTACTTGAGTGCTATGTGGAAGGAGTGTGGAGTGAACTACAAGTTCACCACCCCCTATCACCCACAATGCAATGGTTTAGTTGAAAGGTTCAACAAAACCTTAAAAGGCATGATTAAAGGACTCCCAGAAAAGCTTAGGAGAAGATGGGACATACTCTTGCCATGCCTTTTATTTGCATACAGGGAGGTGCCTCAAAAGGGGGTTGGTTAGAGCCCTTTTGAACTTTTGTTTGGTCACCCTGTCAGGGGTCCATTGTATCTGGTTAAGTAAGGATGGGAGTTACCTCTCAAGCCCCCCAAACAGGACATAGTGGACTATGTACTTGGTCTCCGCTCGAGTATGGCTGAGTATATGAAAAGGCAACCAAAAAACTTGAGGCTAGCCAGGAATTACAAAAAGCCTGGCATGACCAAAAGGCTGTACTGACTGTCTACCAGCTAGGCCAGAAAGTGTGGGTGTTTGACCCTGTGGCCCCAGCAGCCCTCCAGGATAAATGGAGTGGCCCCCATAGAATTGTTGAGCAGAAAGGGGAGGTCACCTACTTGGTGGACCTTGGAGCCCCTAGTATTCCCCACAGGGTACTCCATGTCAACAAACTAAAACCATATGTTGACAGGGCAGACATAGGCTTGCTCATGGCTACTGATGAAGGACAGGAGGAAGAAAGTGACTCACTCCCTGACCTGCTTTCTCAGAACCCTGAGTTGATGTTGTAGCCTTGGCAGGCAGCCTCACTGCCCAGCAGCAAACTGACTGCAGAAAACTTCTCAGCCAGTTCAGACATATGTTTTCCCTGACTCCAAGTCAGACCACCTGGTGACCTCATGAAGTGGACACTGGGGACAGTCTGCCTGTGAGGAATAAGATCTACAGGCAACCTGACCATGTCAGGGACTGTATAAGGACAGAAGTCTAAAAGATGTTGGATTTGGGAGTTATTGAACCCTCAGTTAGCCCTTGGGCTAGTCCAATAGTCCTGGTACCTAAACCTCACACCACAGATGGCAAGAGAGAGATGAGGTTTTGTGTAGACTACAGGGGTCTCAATGCAGTCACTAGGGCTGATGGCCATCCCATCCCCAGGGCAGATGAGCTAATAGACACTTTGGCCTCAGCCAAGTTTCTAAGCACATTTGACCTGACAGCTGGCTACTGGCAGATCAGACTAGCTGCTGAATCAAAGCCAAAGACAGCTTTTTCTACCCCTAGTGGGCACTATCAATTTGTGGTAATGCCCTTTGATTTGAAGAATGCACCTGCCACTTTCCAAACGCTGGTGAGTCAAGTCCTTACAGGCCTGGAAGACTATAGTTCGGCATATCTAGATGATATTGCTGTCTTTAGCTCCACGTGGGAGGATCACCTGGTTCACCTGAGGAATGTTTTGGAGGCCCTGCAAAAAGCAGGCATAACTATCAAGGCTACTAAGTGCCAGATAGGGCAGAGTCAGGTTGTGTAACTGGGCCACCTTGTAGGTGGAGGCCAGGTTCAACCATTGCAGAGCAAAATCCAGACCATAATGGACTGGATTGCTGGTGTTTCACTGTTTTTCAACTTTAGTCTGTCTGGGACTCTGTTAATCAGGGACGCAGCCTAGCTGCTTCCTCTCTAAAATGATTCCATGTACTTTAGGTACTGTTCAGATTGGATCTGAGGTGCTCTTCTACGTCTCTAGTATATGGTATACTATGTACCCAGGGCATAGGTACTCTAGAGGCCTACCAGGGGCTGAAGCATGTATTATGCTACCCCTGGAAAGCCACCCAAAATGACACCACAGGTCTGCTACTGCAGCCTGGGTAAGGTGGTGCATGCACCCCTTACTGTGATATAGGTTACCTATATCACTACATATATACACACATGTAAACCTACAACTCACTCCTATGGCATGTCTTATCAATCCTGAAGGCAGAGTGCTTGGTCCTTATGTGAGAGGGTGCCCCTGCATGAGCAGAGCCCCTCTGCAGTGTTCGGAGACCCTTCTCTGATGTTTGTAGAGCAGCCTGACCATATACTCTTAAGTGCATTATAACCAAACGGTAAATGCTAACTTTGGACTGGCTGCACGGAAACATGTTGTGTTTGGTGTCAAACACCTTGGATTCATACCCCCACACCAATGATGCCACCCTTCTAGAGGGAGAGACATGACAGCACTGGTATACCCGGTAGAAACGTAATAGAGCCCTGGCATCACAAAATGGATCCTGCAGCCACAGAAACGGGTCTGGCCTCCTGCTGCTGACCGAAACTCCGGCAGTGGAGGCCTGGACAATAGGTTTCCTGCCACAGGGAGGTGTAACCACCTCCCAGACAGGCTTATGTGTATTAGGGCTGGTTGGGAGCACTCTCTGAGTGCTTTGAAGTCCTGCAATGGGGGCACATTTGGTGTCCCTGTGCATAGTCCAGCTCAAACCAGTTCAAGGGCTTCCAGCCCCTGCTCTGGCGTGAAACTGGACAAGGGAAATGGGTGTAGCCACCCCTCTTTCCAAACCCTCCAATGGGTGGTTCCCCAGAGTATGTCCAATCCCCTACCTTAGTATAAGTATGGGTCCCCTGTCCTCAGGACTTTAGATACCCTGGACGAAACTCTGAAGCTGAATCCGGGACCTTCAATGGTCTGCTCAAGACCAGAGGAGTGAAGAAATCTCCCTTGGGGTCAAGGAGTGACTCCCCTGCTTGGAAGGCACCAATGAAGCAATTTGCTGGTCTGCATCATCAAAGCTCCCGCCGGATTCTGAAGTATTTGTAGCCCAGGAAGAGGATTTCCAGACATCTAAGGGGCTGACCCGAGTCCCCAGCAAAGCTGAGACCCGCAGCCCTCGTGAGTAGCTTGAAACTGTAACTCCTGGTCACCGTGCATTTCTGCAAGTGCATTGAGTTCTCAAAGTCTCTTGAAGTTGTGCTTGGGCTGACTTGTTGCCCCCCTCTCGAGCACTGAATCTCCCAAAAATTGTTGGCCTGGTCATTCCGAGTGTCCTGTGGGCCACCATTTTGTGTTTCATCTTGAGGTCCCTTCGCAATCCCTGGTCCATTGACTGGTAGTTCCCTGAGGTGGTAACTTTGTATTTCCTTGGGCTTTCCTGGTTGCTCCAGACATGCCCTGACTTCCAACCAAGTGGTGAGTCCCACAGACCTTGCTGGTCTGCACCGAAGCATCTTTCTCGTTTCTGCATGGGTTGCTGTTGCCAAGGGTTGTTGTGTCCAATCTGGGCACCGATGCTGCAGCACTTGACATCCTTTGTGGGACCACTCGAATCCAGCTCCTGGTTGTCCTCGACACCTCCTGGTCCTCATGGCTGAAGAGTCAAGCTTCACCTCCTTCACCTGAAATCACCCGACATCGGTGGGCATCTGCTCATCGCCTTCCTGGTCACTGGCAAGTGACACAGACTCTGTCCCCCCTGCTTTTAGGTTCTTCTCATCTTCGATCCAGGCTTGGATCTCTTCGGACACTTCGCATCTTCACGGTAGCAGCACTTCTTTGCCAGCCCCCATTGAAATCGACGACGCGACCCGACACCAAAAGACACCCATGCACCCGGCTTCCGTGGGTGAGGTAACACAAGTACTCCAGTGCTCCCATGGGTGCTAGCCGTAGAATTTCCTAAGTCCAAAAGTGTTTGGTCCTGACTCATTTTTAAGTGTCCCTAATCTTTAAAAATCTAAACGTGACTTTCCCCATAGAAGCTACCAGGAGCTTGCGGCTTTGTTCACACACTGCACTTGGCCCCGTGGGTCCTCTGTGTCACTACCTTGGGTGGTTCCTTGGGGTCCCAGCGATTCTACACGCTCTAGACCTTGTGTCTAGTTAAGTCGTGGTTTTTATACCACTATTTTAGTATATGGTTTGGCTCGCCCCTAGGGCCTTACGTGTATTTGTGCTATTTTTACTGAGATTATTGAAGTGTAACTTATGTGTTTTGACCTCTAGTCTCATAAAGAGACTAAGAGGGTGTGTTTAGTAATAAATACATATATTTTATATATATACCTGGTGTGGATATCTTTCATTTAGTGACTCAAGAGATTATAGACTGGTAAAACAAGCTGCTTTACATTCCTTCAAGACTTAGCCTGAAGGCTGCTCTCCATAGCTACCACTAGGATAGCTTTCAATAAAGGTTGTCTTAAACCTATAACCAATAAGGGGTTGTTTGGACTGATACAAGGTGCCCACTAGAACTAGTGGACAGCATATATCAGGCCAAATTCTCACAGGGTGCATGAAGAGGGGTGTGAAAGAGGCACGAGGGGTGCAGAAAGAAGCAAGAGAGCTAAAGAAATAAATAAAATAAGTTCAGAAAGAAGGAACAGAGGTGCAGAAAGAGGCCAGAGGGGTGCAGAAAGAGGCAAAGGGGTGCAGAAAAAAGCAAGAGGTACAGAAAAAGCGAAAGAAGTGCAGAAAGACGGAACAGAGGTGCAAAAAGAGGGAAGGGGAGTGCAGAAAGAGGCAAGGGGTGTGCAGAAAGAGGGACGAGGGGTGCAGAAAAAGGGAAGAGGGGTGTAGAAAGAAGCAAGAGAGGTGCAGAAAGAAACAAAAGAAGTGCAGAAAGAAGGAACAGAGGTACAGAAAGAAGCAAGAGAGGTGCAGAAAGAGGAAACAGGGTTGGAGAAAGACAAGATAAATGCAGAAAGAAGCAACAGAGATGCAGAAAGGGGGAAGAGGTGTGGAGAAAGAGGCAAGAGAAATGCAGAAAGAGGCCAGAGAAGTGCAGAAAGAAGCAACAGAGGTGCAGAAAGACGCAAGAGTGGTGTAGAAAGAGGAAAAAGAAGTGTAGAAAGAAGCAACAGAGGTGAAAAAAGAGGCAGCAGCGGTGATGAAAGAGGGACGAGGGGTGGAGAAAGACGCAGGGGCTGCATACAGAAGCAAGAGAGCTGCAGAAAGAAACAAAAGAGGTGCAGAAAGAAGGAACAGAGGTGCAGAAAAAGGCAAGAGGGTGAGAAAGAGGCACAAGGGTTGCAAAAAAAGCAAGAGGGGTGGAGAATGAAGCAAGAGAGGTGCAGAAAGAAACAAAAGAAGTGAGGAAAGAAGGGACAGAGATGCAGAAAGAGGCAAGTGGAGTGTAGAAAGAGGGAAGAGGGGTGCAGAAAGAAGCAACAGGTGCAGAAAGTGGGATGAGGGGTGGAGAAAGAGGCAAGAGAGGTGCATAAAGAAGCAACAAAGATGCAAAAAAGAGGAACAAGGGTGGAGAAAGGGGTGAGAGGGGTACAGAAAGAAGCAAGAGAGGTAAAGAAAAAACAAAAGGACAGCAGAAGGAAGGAACTGGGGTGCAGAAAGAGGCAATATGGGTTCAGAAAGAGGGAACGGGGAGCAAAACAAAGCACAAGTGGTGCAGAATGAAGCAACAGAGGTGCAGAAAGAGGCAAGAGGGGTGAAAAAAGAGGGAAGAGGGGTGCAGTATGAGGCACAAGAGGTGCAGAAAGAAGTAAGAGAAGTGCAGAAAGAAACAGAAGAAGTGCAGAAAGAAAGAACAGAGGTGCAGAAAGAGGCAAGAGGAGTGCAGAAAGAGGGAAGAGGGTTAAAGAAAGGCAAGAGGGATACAGAAAGAAGCAAGAGAATTGTAGAAAGAAAAAATGAAGTGCAGAAAGATAAAGCAGAGGTGCAGAAAGAGGCAAGTGGTGTGAGAAAGAGGCCAAAGGGGTTCAGAAAGAAGCGAGAGGTGCAGAAAGAAGGAACAGAGGTACAGAAAGAGGCAAGAGGGGTGCAGAAAGAAGGATGAGGGGTACAGAAAGAGGCACAAGGGGTGCAGAAGGAACCGAGAGGTTCAGAAAGAAGCAAGAGAAGTGCATAAAGAAGCAAGGGAGATGAAGAAAGGGGGAAGTGGGGTAGAGAAAGAAGCAAGAGGAACACAGAAAGAATCAACAGAGGTGCAGAAAGAAACAAAAGAAGAGGCAAGAAGGGGGCAGGAAAACTGGAAGAGGGGTGTTAAAGAGGCACAAGAGGAGCAGGAAGAAGCAAGAGGGGTGCAAAAAGAAGCAAGAGAGTTGCAGAAGGAAACAAAAGAACAGCAGAAAGAAGGAACAGAGGTGCACAAAGAGGCAAGAGAAGTTCAAAAAGAGGGAAGAGGGGTGCTAAAAGAGGCAAAAGGGGTGCAGAAACAAGCGAGAGGTGCACAAAACCCCAAAGAAGTTCAGAAACAACGAACAGAGGTGCAGAAAGAGACAAGAGAGGAGCAGAAAGAGGCATGCAAAAAGAAGGAAGATGGTGCAGAAGCAGGCAAGGGGGTACAGGAAGTAGCAAGAGATGTACAGAAAGAAACAAAAGAAGTGCAGAAAGAAGGAACAGAGGTGCAGAAAGAGGCAAGAGGGGTACAGAAAAAGGGAATAGGGGTGCAGAAAGAGGCAAAAGGGGTTCAGAAAGAAGTGAGAGGTGCAGAAAGAAACAAAAGAAGTGCAGAAAGAAGGAACACTGGTGCAGAGAGGGAAGAGGGGTACACGAAGAAGGGTGTGAAAGAGGCATGAGGGGTACAGAAAGAAGCATGAGATCTGCAGAAAGAAACAAAAGAAGTGCAGAAAGAAGGAACAGAGGTGCAAAAAAAGGCAAGAGGGGTGCAGAAAGAGGAAAAGGGTGCACAAAGAAGCAAGAGGTGCAGAAAAAACAAAAGAAGTGCAGAAAGAAGGAACAGAGGTGCAAAAGGAGGGAAGAGAAGTGCAGAAAGAGGCAAGGGGTGAGCAGAAAGAGGGGCGAGGGGTGCGGAAAAAGGGAAGAGGGGTACAGAAAGAAGCAAGAGAGGTGGAAAAAGAAACAAAAGAAGTACAGAAATAAGAAACGGAGGTGCAGAAAGAGGCAAGAGGGGTGCAGAAAGAGGCAATGGGGTGCAGAAAGAAGTAATAGGTGCAGAAAAAACAAAAGAAGCGCAGAAAGAAGGAACAGAGGTGTAAAAAGAGGGAAGTGGAGTGCAGAAAGAGGCAAGGGGTGTGCAGAAAGAGGGACAAGGGGTACCGAAAAAGGGAAGAGGTGTGCAGAAAGAAGCAAGAGAGGTGCAGAAAGAAACAAAAGAAGTGCAGAAAGAAGGAACAGAGGTACAGAAAGAAGCAACAGAGGTGCAGAAAGAAGCAACAGAGATGCAGAAAGGGGAAAGAGGTGTGGAGAAAGAGGCAAGAGAAATACAGAAAGAATCCAGAGAAGTGCAGAAAGAAGCAACAGAGGTGCAGAAAGAGGCATGAGGGTGTAGAAAGAGGTAAAAAAGAAGTATAGAAAGAAGCAACAGAGGTGCAGAAAGAGGCAACAGGGGTGAAGAAAGAGGGAAGAGGGGCGGAGAAATAGGCAGGGGGTGCACAAAGAAGCAAGAGAGCTGCAGGAAGAAGCAAGAGAAGTGCATAAAGAAGCAGAGAGATGCAGAAAGAGCAAGAGGGGTGCAGGGAAACTGGGAGAGGGGTGTTAAAGGAGCACAATGGGTGCAGAATGAAGCAAGAGGGGTGCAGAAAGAAGCAAGAGAGGTGCAGAAATAAACAAACAAAGTACAGAAAGAAGGAACAGGGGTGCAGAAAGAGGCAAGAGGAGTGCAAAAAGAGGGATGCGAGGTGCTAAAAGAGGGAAGGGGAGCAGAAGCAGGCAAGGGGGTGCAGGAAGAAGCAAGAGAGGTGCAGAAAGAAGCAAAAGAAGTACACAAAGAAGGAACAGAGGTACAGAAAGAGGCGAGCGGAGTACAGAAAGAGGGAAGAGGGATGCAGAATGAGGCAAAAGGGTTCAGAAAGAAGTGAGAGGTGCAGAAAGAAACAAAAGAAGTGCAGAAAGAAGGAACACTGGTGCAGAGAGGCAAGAAGGGTGCGGGAAGAGGGGTGTGAAAGAGGCGCGAGGGGTGCAGAAAAAAGCAAGAGAGCTGCAGAAAGAAACAAAAGAAATGCGGAAAGAAGGAACAGAGGTGCAGAAAAAGGCAAGAGGGGTGGAGAAAGAGGAAAGGGGTGCAGAAAGAAGCAAGAGGTGCAGAAAAAACAAAAGAAGTGCAGAAAGAAGGAATAGAGGGGCAAAAAGAGGGAAGAAGAGTGCAGAAAGAGGGACAAGGGGTGCAGAAAAAGGGAAGAGGAGTGCAGAAAGAAGCAAGAGAGGTGCAGAAAGAAACAAAAGAAGTGCAGAAAGAAGGAACAGAGGTACAGAAAGAAGCAAGAGAGGTACATAAATAAGCAACAGAGGTGCAGAAAGGGGAAACAGGGGTGGAGAAAGACAAGATAAGTGCAGAAAGAAGTAACAGAGATGCAGAAAGGGGGAAGAGGTAGAGAGAAAGAGGCAATAGAAATGCAGAAAGAAGTCAGAGAAGTGCAGAAAGAAGCACAAGATGTGCTGAAAGAGGCAAGAGGGGTGCAGAAAAACTGGAAGATAGGTGTTAAAGAGGCACAAGGGGTACAGTCAGAACCAAGAAAGGTGCAGAAAGAAGCAAGAGAAGTGCATAAAGAAGCAAGAGAGATGAAGAAAGGGGGAAGTGGGGTGGAGAAAGAAGCAAGAGAAGTGCATAAAGAAGCAAGAGAGATGAAGAAAGGGGGAAGTGGGGTGGAGAAAGAAGCAAGAGGAACACATAAAGAATCACCAGAGGTGCAGAAAGAAACAAGAGGGGTGCAGAAGGAAGAAAATAAGTGCAGAAAGAAGGAACAGAGGTGCAGACAGAAGCAAGAGGAGTGCAAAAAGAGGGAAGAGGGGTGCAGAAGCAGGCGAGGGGGTGCAGGAAGAAGCAAGAGAGGTGCAGAAAGAAACAAAATAAGTGCAGAAAGAAGGACCAGAGGTGCAGAAAGAGGCAAGAGAGGTGCAGAAAGAGGGAAGAGGGATGCAGAAAAAGGGGAAGAGAGGTGCAGAAAGAAGGAAGAGAAGTACAGAAAGAAACAAAAGAAGTGCAGAAAGAAGGAACAGAGATAGAGACAGAGGCAAGACGGGTGCAGAAAGAGGGATGTGAAAGAGGCATGAGGGGTGCAGAGAGAAGCAAGATAGGTACAGAAAGAAACAACAGAGGTGCAGAAAGACGGAACAGGGGTGAAGAAAGAGGGAACGGGGTGGAGAAAGAGGCAGGGGGTGCACAAAGAAGCAAGAGAGCTGCAGAAAGAAACAAAAGAAGTGCAGAAAGAAGGAACAGAGGTGCAGAAAGAAACAAAAGAAGCACAGAAAGAAGGAACAGAGGTGCAGAAATATGCAAAAGGAGTGCATAAAGAGGTTAGAGGGGTGCAGAAAGAAGTAACAGAGGTGCAGAAAGAGGGATAAAGGGGAGAAAGAGGCAAGAGAAGTGCAGAAAGAAGCAACAGATATGCAAAAAGGGGGATCAAGGGCGGAGAAAGTGGTGAGAGGGGTGCAGAAAGAAGGAAGAGAGGTGAAGCAAGAAACAAAAGAACAGCAGAAATAAGGAACAGGGGTGTAGAAAGGGGAAATAGGGGTGCAGAAAAAGGGAAGAGGGGTGCAAAAAGAAGCACAAGTGGTGCAGAAAGAAGAAACAGAGGTGCAGAAAGAAGCAAGAGGGGTGCAAAAAGAGGGAAGAGGGTGTAGGAGAGTAGGCTCTGCTTAACATGTTTACCCCCACTTTTTGCTGGCGTTTCACTGTTTTTCGACTTTAGTCTGGCCGGGACCCGGCTAATCAGGGTTCCAGCCTAGCTGCTTCCTCTCTGAAATGATTCCCTGTACTTTAGGTACAGTTCAGATTGGATCTGAGGTGCCCTTATAAACCCCTAGTATATGGTATACTATGTACCCAGGGCATAGGTACTCCCGAGGCCTAACAGGGGCTGAAGCATTTATTATGCCACCCCTGGAAAGCCACCCAAAATGACACCACAGTTCTGCTACTGCAGCCTGGGTAAGGTGGTGCATGCACCCCTTACAGAGATATAGGTTCACTATATCTCACCCTATATACACACATATAAACCTATAAGTCAGTCCTATGGCAGGCTTTATCAATCCTGAAGGCAGAGTGCTTGGTTCTTATGCGAGAGGGTGCCCCTGCATGAGCAGAGCCCCTCTGCAGCATTCAGAGACCCTTCTCTCTGTAGTGCAGCCTAACCATATACTCTTAAGTGCATTATAACCAAATGGTAAATGCTAACTTTGGACTGGCTGCACGGAAACATGTCATGTTTGGTGTCAAACACCTTGGAATCATACCCCCACACCAATAACTGGTGTGGGGGTATGATCCCACCCTTCTAGAGGGAGAGACATGACAGCACTGGTATACCCAGTAGAAACTTAATTGAGCCCTGGCATCACACAATGGATGCTGCAGCCACAGACACTGGTCTGGCCTCCTGCTGCTGACCAAAACACCGGCAGGGGAGGCCTGGACAATAGGTTTCCTGTCACAGGGAGGTGTAAGCACCTCCCATACAGGCTTATGTGTATTGGGGCTGGGTGGGAGCACCCTCTGAGTGCTTTGAAGTCCTGCACTGGGGGCACATTTGGTGTCCCTGTGCATAGTCCAGCTCAAACCGGTTCAGAGGCTTCCAGCCCCTGCTCTGGCATGAAACTGTACAAAGGAAATGGGTGTAGCCACCCCTCTTTCCAAACCCTCCCATAGGTGGGTCCCCAGAGTATGTCCAACCCCCTACCTTAGTATAAGTATGGGACCCCTGTCCTTAGGACTTTAGATTACCCTGGACAAAACTCTGACGCTGAATCCTGGACCTTCAATGCTCTGCTCAAGACCAGAGGACTGAAGAAATCTCCCTTGGGGTCAAGGAATGACTCCCCTGCTTGGCAGGCACCAACGAAGCAATTTGCCAGTCTGCATCATCGAAGCTCCCGCTGGACTCCAAAGTATTTGCAGCCCAGGAAGAGGATTTCCAGACATCTCAGAAGCTGACCCGAGTCCCCAGCAAAGCTGAGACCCACAGCCCTCGTGAGTAGCGTGGAACCGGAACTCCTGGTCACTGTACATTTCTGCAAGTGTATTGACTTCTCGACGTCTCTTGAAGACGTGCTTGGCCTGACTTGTAGCCCCTACCTTGCGCACTGAATCCACCAAAGATTGTCGGCATGGTCATTCTGAGTTACCCGTGGGCTGCCATTTTGTGTTTCATCTTGAAGTCCCTTCGCGATTCCTGGTCCGTTGACTGGTGGGTCCCTGAGGGGGTAACTTTGTATTTCCTTGGGCTTTCCTAGTTGCTCCAGATGTGCCCTGACTCCCATCCAAGTGGTGAGTTCCACAGACCTTGCTGGTCTGCACCGAAGCATCTTTCTCGTTTCTGCGTGGGTTGCTGTTGCCAAGGCTTGTTGTGTCCAATCTAGGCACTAACACTGCAGCACTCGACATCCTTTATGGGACAGCTCAAATCCAGCTCCTGGTTGTCCTCGACACCTCCTGAACCTCGTGGCTGAAGAGTCAAGCTTCACCTCCTTCACCTGAAATCACCCGACATTGGTGGGCATCTGCTCATCGCCTTCCTGGTCACTGGCAAGTGACCCAGACTCTGTCCCCTCTGCTTTCAGGTTCTTCTTATCTTCGATCCAGGCTTGGATCTCTTCGGACACTTAGCGTTGCGATGATGCGAGGTATTGTCAAAAACAGGCAAATGTCCCATGCACCTTTTAAGAGTGCATTGATGTCAGTGGTACCTAAATACGGCAAACCGACCATTAACCATATTTTAGCAGATGTCTCACTCCACAACCCATTAAAATAGTTCCTCAGTTCTTATGTACACTGTAGTACTTATTATTATTATGAATGTGCCGTCAAAATTACAAAATAGTCTGCCATCAAAACATAACTACTGATGCAGGTACATAGCCTTCAGTGGAGTATAAAAAGAAAAGCAAGACGTTTAAAGATAAACATTAAGAACAGTAGGGCAGATTAGATTTCTTAAACCCATAAAAGCAAATATTGCCATGCCACACTTTAAGTTGCCCAAGTAAATCATTTACTGGAATATCTTGCTAAGCATTGCCCTAGTAAAGCAACTAAAGTCCCCTAGGTTATATTATCAATAGAGGGCCTCATTAATGAGGTTTTGCCATAGGGCAGTGCTGCGGTCTTACTGCTGTGCTGTTCTACCGCAACAGAAAAGGGCAGGAATGCCCTGTATCTATCAGGAACGGCGCATTCCTGACATTTTCCCCTGTGCCGGTGTGCAATGGGCTGCCTTGCGCCAATGCAGGCACCTTTGCACCATGGTGCAAGGGTGCCTGCGTTGCAGGGATGACTATTTTTGTGCAGGAAGGGAGACTTTACGGCACAAAAACAATCACAAGAGGCTTTTTCCTCTTTCTATGTGTGCTGCATTCGCACACATAGAAAAGGGAAAAACGAAGAGAAAAAAGATATTTCTCCTCATTGTGCCTCCCTTACGCATTCCCTGGGTATGCGTAAGTTTTTGGTGCTGCCTCAGAGTTACGATTTTTTACAAATCTGGGCCAGTGTTAAAAAGCCATGGATGTTGCTGGGAACGCCCCTAGCCACACCCATTGCATGACCCTATAGCGCAGAAAACAACGTTTAACCCCTTCGATGCTGCGCAGATTCCGCCGCTGTGCTGACGGAATCTTGCGCGGGTGTGCTCATGACGGAATGGTTCCGTCATGAGCACAGCTCAACCGTGGGTCATGACGGAACCATTCCGTCATGAGCACCGAAGGGGTTAAGGGAAAAATATTTACCAATCAGCATTAAGCCAAAAAAAGTGGCTTAGTGCTGCCTCGTAAATATGGAGCAGGCTCCTGCGACACAGAAAGCCACAAAAAGTGACATTCCAGCAGCACAAGGAGCCTCATAAATGAGGCTCAGAGGCTCAAGGCACATATGTACTACAATATCACAATGACACATAAAAATACACAATCTCACGCTCATATATCAGTACACAAATAATGTCACACATGGAGGCACACACATAGCTTTTTATACACTCATCCTAGGAGACACAATCAAAAACAGCTAGTCACACTCAGAATTATGTACCATAGATTCAGAGGGACAAACAGGCATACTTATACCCACACAGACCTAAACACAGACGCAAACTCATGCTAATCAGCAAACGTAGGTACATAAAACACACACAAAGTACACATCCACAGACACAAAGACATCCAAACGCACTGGCATGAACACACCACTACACTAAAACACACACAAGCATTAAGTTATACAGTCACATACCACAGACACAAATACAGGGCTAGGGAAGTATAAATCCAAATCAGTAAGTACCTCGGCTATCACATTTGCTGCCATGTTGATTGTTTGCGCCAGTAAGCAGCTACTGATTGTGCAGGACTGATTGGCTGGTTCTCACCCAAACTGACAGCCAACCAAAACGCAGCTCACACTTTGGATAACCAGTGCTGTGATGAGAGCAGCCAAACAAATGGGCATACTAGCATTGAATTCAGTTTCTGCTTCACTTCGCTGTAGGACCTATTTTGCTGTTTCACTTGTAGAGTGTAATCCAGGTAAATGCTGATTCTTGCTGAGTTTGTCATTAGGTTGGCATATAGGTGAGCTTATCGCAAAATTGAGTCTCTGTCTGCATAGTTTAGGAACTGTGCTATTATTGGTCTTGGGGGTGAACTGAGGAGGGGGGTGGCTTAGCTGCCAAGGATCTGTTTGCCCTTTCAATAACAAAACACGATGGAAAAGCCTCTGCAGGCATCAAGATGTCAGCCAATTGTGCAGGAAGGCCTCAGGATGTGTACCCTCAGGGAGGGCTACGAAGCCCAGGTTGTTCTTCTCGGGTATCCCTCTGCTTCCTCGACTTTTCACTCCAGGTGATTCACCTTCTCCGTGAGCCTGGTCACGTGCACAGCCAGTGTATGGACAACGTACTCCATGGTAGAGAACCTGTTATCAGTGTCCGTGACTCTGTCTGCTATATTACGGACATCTTTGTGGAGGAAGCCTACCTCCCCACCAACTCCGCCAATCGGCTTCTCCATATTGGTGCAGAGGTTGCAGATGTCCTGCAGGATCTGCTATGGAGTAACCTGCAATTCTGTAATATCACTCTGGGCTCCATGAGGGGTCCTTGCCGATGACTTAGCATACTCAATAGCGTTGTGTTGCGTAGTTGTTGATGTCTGCAATTTCCTCATTGAGTTGTTGTCGATGGCAAGGAGGTTTGTACTGTGCGCTCATCGGGGCTGCTCTTGAATTCCCCTCACCCCGCTCCTCTTCAAGGGTGACAGTGACCGGAGTGTGTCATCTGGGTGGGTCACACTGTCTGGTCAAACACCAGGATTGAGTCCCCACCCGGAGTGTCTACCACCTCCATGTCTCTCATTCGGACCACATCACTACAGTCTCTGGAGCATCAAGTGCACTGCCCAGTCAATTCTTGGGGCCAGGGCCAGCAATGTGGCTGGGGGGTCAGAGCAGGCAGAAGGAAGCAGTTGGCAACAAAGACACTGCAGAAGAAGGCCAGAGAGACTGCCCCCTCACTGTACCAGTCTCTGGGACCCCCTCACCTCCAAAATGCAGTGTCTTTGCACTGACCCCCAATCCCTCTCTCACCCCATGCAGGGGTTGCTGGTTCATCCTATGGGAGAGGGTAGAGGAAGAGCAAGAGGGTTGCCCATTAGCAGTGCGCCAGTCCCTCAGTCTACCATGAGGATGTGTTGGAATGCATGTGGCTAGGCCAGAGTCCCCTTCACGCTCGGTTTGTTTCCAGTGTGAGGTGGCAGGGAGCTGCATGCCTGGTCAGCCCCTCCTTACCAGTAGAGGTGCTGGTGGTTTGTTTTGTGAAGGGGGGAGGGAGAAGAGCCAACCGCACTTGCGCCGATCCTGCGTCTATCCCTCCGCCTCACCAAGATTTTTGCAGCCAAGCCGTGGGCATTCACTCGCACAACACCCTGTCAGCACACCGCGGGGGTCCAGCAGTTGGCCACAGTCCTCTGGTGTGCCAAGCTTTCTGGAAGGATGCCTATGCAGGTGTGTCAGCGAGTGTGAGTCAGGTGTGCTGCCTCAGATTTCACGGACTCGGAAGAGCTCCCTTAGCACATGTTTGCCATGCTGCACGGCTAGCGCTGCCCTCCCAGAATATTGCTTTTTATTTGATTATAGGTAACTGAAACACTGTGCACTTGCCCTCTCTCATGTTCACATGCCTTTGTGTAACACCAGCACAGAAGTTCCAACTGTGATATTCCAAAGGTGGGCATTGTTAGGTAGTTCAGCAAAATATGTAAATGGCGCCCATCAATTTCCAATATGTTGGCGGCACAGAATTCTAAGGAGTAGTTTTAAGTACAAAGACATTTCTCAGTTGGGATGAGTGGAGAAGGCCTTCTTGTAATGATGTTTGTTGTTGTCAAGATATTAGTAGCATACTCTGTTACTTGGTTAAAATTAATGGTTTTCTGCACAAAAAACTGTATTTCCTATGAGATCTGCCTTAGTTTTCTGAAGCAAATTGATCTCATATATTGCTTGCTATATATGATACAATCAATGTAGTGAAGGTATACTATGGAAACAGTGACTGTGTACCTTGCACATAATCAATCAATAAATCAGGTGGCTTGTAATGCGTGAATACTCACTCGTAGGGGTCTCAAGGTGCTGATCTCTCAGATCTGTCTCCAGGAACTGGTTCAGTCGAAGAGCCAGGTCTTGAGGTCCTCCCTGAATTGGGGCAGTGACGCTGTTTGACATAGGGGGACAGGCAGGGTGTTCCAGGTCTTTGCTTCGAGGTAGGGGAAGGATCTTCCCCGGGCGTGGTCCAGCAGATACATGGGATGGCGTATAGAAAGGGTATGCTAGAGAAGTGTGGTGTGCTATAGGTTTAGTTCGTTGCCCCAATGGATTTGCATCCGTTATCATAAAACTGTACACAGCTTGAAGAAAAACGTGAACTCAAAATGTCCCCACAACAGGAAAAGCAGGCTTGTTTGAAATAAAGTTTATTGAAGATATTTATTTTGTATTTACATATAGTACAGAGTAAATAAGAGAGTCAATTAAACTAATCCAGAACAAAACAACATTTGCTGGATGTTTTGTCTCTCCATAAGATCATTTTAATGACTAATATAATACAGTATTTTATTCTTTCTTGTCTAAAGTTAAACTAACAGAAAGCCCATATGTATTCAGTAGCATTTCCTACCCACTCCCCGCTCCCCACTACCCTGCGTTCCTGGGCTGAATCAGGACTAGTTCAGTAGGTTTGGGCCACCTGCTGTCTGCGGCCCATCTATATGGCCACTCAGAGATCACTCAAAGCTGCACCTGAGGATGTGTGTAATGTTTGCCCACTTTGTAGTTCAAGTAGAAAGATGGATGCTGTTGACTCAGCTGCCAGCGAAGAGAGCCAAGGCAAAGCACAGTTTGATATCAGGAGAGCGCCCAAAAGATAATTAATTGCTCTTTAGATAGGACCAGGGAAAAAGGAATGAAAAGTGTAGAGATATATCCTGAGGGAGGAGAGTGAAAATAGAAAGATAGGGATTTTTATGGCATTCACAGGAATAAGTCTTTGACTCAGTAGCAAGGGGGTAGGATGATGTACAGAAATGTGGTCTGTGGAGTGATGAGAATGCAATGAAGAGACCAGGGTACATATGATTCTCATCCTAGAGCAACAAAGGACATTCCCATTGATCTTAGTGGTAAATGAACTGCATATATCTTACTAAGTATTCAGGGCGTTTGGGCACTTTTGCTCATGCACCAGTGGTGGTGGTTGGCAATATACAGGGGGCACAGTAAGATTTTAAGCTAGACAAATCAGGACACACTTCTAGACAGAATGATGATTTCATCAGTTGAGCTCCTGTTGTCAGAATTCAGATCAAAGGTCTATCGCTCGTAGTAACTACAATTCACAAAATGCAGTACAAGAAGGTAAAATTACGGGCTGCAAATAAGAGGACCATGGCTATCGCTCGTAAAAATAAAAGAGTCACTTTTCAAATGTAGACAACTAGTAGCCAAAATGAGTTGTAGGAAATCAAAAATTTAGTTTAGAAGCTCCACAGATGTCATCTCGTGTCACAGTCTCTTTAATAAAAGTGTGTGTCAGGACAAACCACCAATGTGATGTCACTGCCCATCACCCCAACAGAGCAGAACCATAACTGTTTCAAAAGACCCTTGAAGATTTTTTTTTTGTAACAAATTGCAAACCTTTACGAAATTTACAAGAGTATATTAAGATGTCACATCATTCTTTTAAAGGTGGGCTGATCTACCTAAACATCATGAGCTCGTCTAACACGTGCATTCCTGTGAAAGGCGTTTAGGACTGTGATTCGTCCTACCATTACTGGCCATTCGTAGCCGCAAGCCCATAAGGAAGTATCTCTGTTGATACGAAGGACCCACTCAGCTTCCCATGAAATGTTTAATTCAAAGTCCAGCTAAGTTCTCATTCAACCATAAAATGACAGCCATAAGGCACTCCAGAACAGTGTATCCCTGAGGATTATTAAATGTCTCAGGTGGTCAAGTAGGCTTGCAATTTAGACTTCCTTTACATTTTTATCTCTAGAGATTTTTTAAATAATTAAATGATTTATAAGGCCAGGTATTTGGCGAGATGTACATGACATAATTCATGTACCTAATTTGGGAAAGGATATCCATCAGAAGACACACTCTCATCTGGAACATGAAATAAGCACTTTGAGAGGATTGCTCTCATAACCTCCAAACATCTTAAGAGATTGGTGATCAAGTTCTGAATTTAATATATAGTACTTAATTGTCAGCCATCGAAAACCAAAATATGATTGATTCGTAGTGGCGTGGTCAAAGATGATACTTTCAGTCATTCTCTCTCGCTATCAATTTTAAATAAATTAATTCTGTGCTAATTATCCATTACTTTGCAGATCAAGTACCTGGCCCTACCAGAATTTCAGCACTTCATGGTCCTATCGTTAATCCTTTTGCATAATGTGCATATTTTTTACTTCCTTGGTCTAAAGTGCACGGATGGAAATCGAACAGTCTCACAACATTAGCTAGGCAATAAATAAAGAATCCAAAAGTAGTTAGCAAGAGGATACACGAGTACATATGTAACCTGTTCTCATAAAAGCATTGAGGATTCGTCCGAAACCTTCTGTTCTGTAGTTTGTTAAGCAAATTTAATTTAAATACAATTTGTTTTAGTGAATGTATGCCCAAAATGTGCGCACCAACAAATCTGTCCATTTTCTGTCTAAACAAAATTCCCAGAGAAAATGTCAGCAATGAATCATAAATGAAAAAAAAAAAAAATTGTCATGTCAGCAATGAATTACAAATGAAAATAAAAAAAAATCAGTTTGCCACAAATAGACACCTTGCCTAGCGAACTGAAAAGAATCATAAGGCTACAAAATAAAATTACGAATGCAAAAATAATCCCCCATCCAAAAATAATTAATTGATTCAAATCATAGCAATTCGCTATACAAAAAATCCTAATCAGGGGCCATATGTATCAAAGGGTTTTACCCATTCTGTGTCTATGGGAAAATGTGTTCATACATATGGCCCCAGGTGAATAAACTTCCCTTCATTTTTCTCTGTGGTAGAGAAAAATTGTAGGAATTTTTAGACGTTTCGCTATTGGCAGGCAGTTAAACAAAGCATTTGCCATAATCATGCCACCAGAATTCTTTGATAGCATCAAAACCTCCAACATAGTTTCTTTTTATGTGTTCTTAATATTAAATATTGCATGCCACTATCTCACTCGTTGGCCTTTAAATAACTCTTTTAAGTGCATTCATCACAGTGAAAATAAGTGCGGTATCTCCCTTGTACTAGACCACAAATTGTGCAAGTTCAGCCAACAGGTATGAGGAGCTCAAAAACCTTTTGACTGTGGCATTGTTTTACCTCTGGAGTGCTGGCACAAGTGCTTTGCTTTCACCGGCGAAGCAACAGGGCTTAAAACCACCTGAATAAGAGGACACCCATGTACCTCTTTTCAGGCCTTTGATTTATATGTCTATTGCTGAATATGTCAAATTAAAGTAGTAAAGCCTGCTCAGACTTTGCATATTGTATATTTTGTCTTGTCAGTCTTCAGTTGGTGGAGCAGTAACAATCATATGCAGCATATGTGTGCACTGCATCAGGCACATTTAAAAATACCACTGCAGTTCTCTCTAAGATATAAAAATCTTTATTCATGATGAGGGGCTGAACAAAACAAATGTCCTTTTATGGACTATATGGAAAGGAACAACACCTTCTTGACGTTAGACGTAACTGAAAATGATCCAAGCTGTAAGAGGCAGGACACGCCACTGTACCTCAAATCTCAAAGCATAAGATGACTTGTCGTGCACTATCTGCATAGATTCTGGTCAGCGCCCATTCATGAGCGGCTTTATAGCCAAAGTGAGGTGTCCTTTTAAGTCTGTGTTTTATCTGTTCAATCAGAGGAGTAAACTAGTCTATGAAAAAAAATTATGTTTTCCCACCAGGTAGGTATCTCTGAAAGGCCAGTAGGCCTTGGAGGAGCAAGACCCTTAACTTTACCCTAGTCTTGTGGGACGTTACCCTAGTCTTATGAGCTTCTACTAATTTGGAACACTGAGAGGGAGGATGTATCTGAAAACCTGGTATAAAGGAATCTATACCACAACATTTGCCAGACGTTGTGCAAACTTACAAAGGGTTGGGAGAAAATGATTTAGGACAATTCCCACCATTGCAAGGAACTATTTCCATTCTTTCTGATACAGTGCAAACATTGAAAATTCAGAGAAAGAAACAACACATTTCTTCCTATGTTGATATGATAGCAGGAAGTACCATTGATTTGCTGGAGTTGGGCATTAACACTAGACCATTCAATTCCAGGTTCACATCCTTATGCCAATTTGCTTTAGATCAGATTGCAACAGGTGGCAGGATTGCCACTGATGCTTTCATTCAAAAGACTATGACATGTTAATTGAGTGAACCCTATGAGGATAACTTTCTGATTAGCAAAATGGATCACTGCATTAACCGGTCAATTCATTCACAGAAACATTAAGATGGAAATAGGCCACCAGTTAGAGAGTGAGAGATTTTCTGACAATTATGGATAGAGTTAGGTACTAGGTAGTTTAGAAAAGGTTTTTTATGGATTTGCCTGGCCCTCTTCTCCTTTCCCTATTTTCAAGGATCATCTTCAGCTACCAGCACTCCTCACTGTTGCACCATTCTGAAATGATCAGAAATACCTTAGTATAATATGATTCTTTGTGTGTTCTTTAATTTTGCTTCTAAGTTGATTCCAGTGAACCTCAAGCAGGCTTCCCAATTGATCTTAAAGGATTAGATTTCAGAATAATTGATAATGTTCTATGCCACATCTATACTTACTGTAAAAACTGGGACAGGCCAATTGCTGGCTTAATATTGCTAATATTTTACAGTTCTGTATATTTGAGGCAAGCATAACCCCACCCCACTCTCACAATCTGTACGCTTCTTTACTGAACTCAACAACATTCTCATGTACCCAGATGACACCAGCCAACTCAAGTAATCCCCTATCTCAAACTATCTATCCCAGTCCTGTATACATACCCCATCTGGACTCAGTCCAGTGTGCGCCTACAAACATTCTTGCATCATTAGTATCTTTAATATTATTACTATATAAATAAAATAATTGTCTTCTTGGGCGATTAAATTCAGGTCTGTTAGCAGTTCCTATCATGTATGCAGCATGGCAATCCACTTAAGGTGCTACAGGTCTCTATGACCTTATACTATAGGTTCTAAGACTCGATTCTACCTCTTCTTCTAGAGAAAAGGGTGTTAGTTGTGCTTATTTGATCAGTCATAATGTATTGGACATTTTCCATCTATGAAGGGAGGTGTTTGCTTCTCTGAGGTCCCTTCTTGTTCCTCTAGATATTTTTGGCTGTCAGACCCGTGAAATTAAGAATAGGAGCCCAGTCCAACAGTTGACATTCATCAATGTTCCTTCATCGGGTACGTACGAAGACGTTTTGCAGCATACAGCGGTTGCCCAGACAAACAGTGGTCTGATCAGGGTCTGGAAACCACACCTGAAGGAGGTGTAGAGGAACTTAGAGGATGAGGAATTTGGGTGGTTGATCAAACTACGGTGCTGTCAATGGCACCTTTGAGAAGAACATGGATGTTGTCTGCTTCTTGATGCTTTGACTTCACCCTGCCTCATATGATGACAACATGTATTGGGTTTCCGTACTGTTAATACTGAGCATCCCAGAACTTTGGAATCCCCAGCAATTGCTGAGCACCAGAGAGAAGACATGAAAGAGTTCAACTGTCTGTGGAGTGGCTCCGTGATTAGCTTCGGGTCACTCGTCCTGAAGGCTCAGCCTGCTGTTCATGAGGTGTGATAACATCATGATGGGTTCACAATTATGGATTTCGGTGCAAAAGGCATTCAAAAATATGGAGCTGGTTCAAGACATGCTGCGTGGTTGAGTAAATGTTTGTGTGTATGTTTAACATGCTTAAAGTGTAATGGTTTGGCAGTTCTTGAGCCTTCAACTTCTTATTGACATGCCATTTCTAAAGTAAACAACTTCTCCACTCTTATTGGTTGTTCCAAGGCATTTATGTTGTTTGTTCCCTTTTGGAGCTATGCATTTGTTGTGTCATCATGTTGGAGACTATAAGTATTCATACCAGACAAATTTTTCTTTGGACTTTGGTCTTCCTTTCTGCACTCTGTACTGTGTTTGCGGTACTTGCAATCTGAATGTAGTCCACCAAAATTACTATGGTTGATGATGCTGTTTGAGGTAGAAAGCCCTGCCTGGTACAGCTCTGACTTGAGATATCTAATTTCACTGTACAGTGATTCTTCATAAAGAGTCTTGTGTGGTTCAAGGTTTCTCCAGTTGCCGGCACTATAGCATGCCACAAAAATAAGTGTAGTCTTTCTTCACTTGGTCATGCACCTTCATGATTCTTGGGCGATCAATTTGTTGGCAGCAATTCTCATGCCCTTTCAGAAAAGCACCAGCATGGACCCAGATTTTACTTGTCACTATTCAAGGTAGCAGGAGTATTGTAGGTGTTGAAAAGTAGCCTTGAAATATTAAGATTACAGCTTCTTATCCAAAAGACAATACGACTTCCTCTAGTGTGAATCAGCAGAGTCTCTTTTCGGTGGTCACGCTGGGATGCAATGAGAAAGTAGGGTGACACTGTCTTTTTCTTGGTCTGCATGGCAACTTTAGAAAGTCACTTTAGGCCTTTTGGAGGAGAAAGCTTTGCTTATTTTGATGATGCCATGGCCAAAAGGGTATCCTCTGTACCTCACCTTTTCTGCTTTAATGGAAGCAACTCAATATACCTTATCTTGTTAGAAAGGCTGACATGTGCTGTGAGCACCAACAGAAATGTTGTGAAAATTGGTACAAACAAAAGGCAATCACCCTACCGTAGAAACACATCCAGAGCTGGTTTGATATTTCTATGAAAACACACCTGTTCTTGATAAATTTGACATGAGCTAGGAATATATTTTTGGAAGGTCAGATGTCTGAAATTAAATATGAGTGTGCATGCCACTTCTTCATGGAAATTAAAGATCATATCTCATTTATCTGCTTGCCCAAGAAATAAGGCTGAATATAATTATTCTTACTTTATTATCAGTTATGGGGACTGTTAGAGATTCAGCATGGAGGGAGGTGAATTGGAAATGTGCCTATGTGTGGGGGACGAAGAAGACTTTAATGAAATGCAGAGATTTTGCAGGTCTGACCATCAAGGTCGCAACACTTATTCCATACTGGAGAAATCAGAGTTAAGAGTGTGGCTTGACATGAGCAGTTAACTAAGGCATTGTGTTCATAAAAGAATGTAGGTGTTACAAATCCAATCGGATCTAATGTTCCCAGCTGCCCAGAATTGACACTGGAAAGTTCCTCACGGCAACAACCATTCCACAGCTTTTAACCTCAGGAATACACCCTTCAAACATAATTGTGAGTGATGGATTTGTGCCCAAATTTCTTTGCCTCATCAGCACAAGAGCCAAACGGTTGATGGGATCATCATATGGAAACCACCACACTGCTTTTTCCGACATAATTGTATGGTGGGTCTTTTTTAGAATTGTGGTCAAGTCATTTGTTGTGCCTTTTGTGCCCTCATTATTAAAGGTTTACAAGAGTTCCTGATACCTTGTCTTAAAGGGTCTGGTCAATCATGCAGTGATTGGATAGGATGCTGAACATGCAAACAGTGACAAGAAACACCATTAGAAGGTGACTGGAGAGACGGTGCCCTGTCACTAGTTGTGTGTCACAGTATCAAGTAACAAAATGTCAATCTGCAACAGTATGGAGTACATAATGTAGACCACTACTATATTGTTAAGGTATATTTAGGGGTAGGTAAACAATTCCTAACTTTGCCTCTGTATATCTAGAAGATATATTCATAACTCCACACGTACATAGATTGAAGACATATATATGTTCAAGATATGTAAATGTGGATTTATGAATATTAAAACTATGTTTGCCTAGATATACGCACCTTGACTATATAGTGGTAATTTATATTCTGTGATTGATAATATTGCAGGTTGATATTCTACACTCTGTATTGTGGTAGAACATCATGACACCATAATCAATTTCTGTTGCCCCAGTAGAACAGTTCAAAATACAAATGGGCTACTTAGCTGTGCTTTGTGAGGTACAAGTTATTCATCAGAACTTCACCCCTCTAAGTGAGCTTAGGTTGTAAAGTTCTACTGGAGACAAGGTAGCCTATTAGATGATAGATGGGTTATCCTATGGCAAAATCATAGGGACAATGCACTTTATAGTATTGTCTTCTCTGTCTTTAGGCAGCCCCCAATATCAACAGAGCAAACAATCCTTATCAACCACTTGTAAACACCACAATTTTCAGGAAAAAAGGCGACCAATGGGTGTCAAGTAAGAGCATGTATTGGGATGCGATGGTTTCTGTGCTTGGGTCTGAGTGACAAATTAACCACTTTCAATTAGCAAAATTAGGAAGCAATGGCAGCAATTAGGATTCATGTTTTTTATGGAGAAATAGAAATGTGCTAGTTTAAATCTTTGATTTGTAACTTGAAGCTGTGTTAGTCATCTTAGCTTGAATGTTCTTCTGGGTTCTAATTTATGAAGAATTTATTCAATGATTATTCAGAAAAATAATCATTGAGGAACTATCCTCCAATTGCCTTTAGTGTTTCATATCTCAAAACATCTACAGACTAGCCCCTAGCACTGATTACATGAGCATAGGCTCAGACACGTCAGGCTAAATGCTAGAGAGCCCAGTGTAACAATAAACCCAGATGTTTGCCATCACACGACAAAGCGCAACAGGGATTCTAGCCAGTCAGGTTGCAGGATTAGGGAACTGCCTTCCATAAACCTTCAAGTGCCTCACTTGATTATTATTTACTTAGAAGGCTGCAATGTTAGAGAGCTACTATAAGTGGGGAGTCTGCTCTTCTTGACCTAGAAACTCTTGGCTGCTCATTTCAATGGAGTTCTATCATGAGTTAAGAAGAATGATAAGAGAGAATATGCATTTTCCTTCAATGATTAGTATTTGAGCTGTCGGATTCATGACCAGTACCGCAATGGTGAACCCACAGTAGCATATCTACACTCATCTAGGTGTTCACAACATGGCCTTTCATGTTCGCTCTTATTCTCTTTGTGTCTGGGCAGTTCCTAGGATTGTCTGATTAGTTTGAATAATATTGGAACCTAATTGATATGCAGGCTGGATTTGTTTTGAAATCTGGAGTTTCCTCAATAACGTTGAAAGACCAGCAGGGCTGAGGCATAGTCAGCTTTATGCAAAGCGTTGCTTCATCTGTAGTTCACATTCTTAAGGGCAACTCATCTTTCTGAAACCCTGGTCTGTCGGGAAGTACCCAGTGACTTTTTAGGCCAACTCATTTCCAGTGTAGAAAGGAAGTATTGGTGAAGCAACGAAGGATATTGTTTTTGTTCAAAATGCATGATTTCCTAGCTTGATCTTCTGAGAAGCTCTCCAGCATCAGCATGTTGGCGATTGACTTTTCTGTTGAAGATGGCATTCTAGCTTTCAAATCAAGCCTGGGTGATGTGTTTTGGATCCATTTTCTTTCTTAATCAAAAGAAGCAAAAATTCTGTGGGTGAAAAAAATTCTCTGCACTTTGAAGCAAAATCTCTATCCACAGGCAAGAAAAAGATGAAAAAGCAGTGTGTGCTCAACACTGGAGGGGGCACTTTTCCACACTCACTTAGAGATCAGGCGTCTGGCATGAGATTTTACTCCTCGGTTTTTAAAAGCAGCTGCAGTAAACAGCACAAGAGCATATGATCCAGAAAATGCAGAGAGAAGAAAGACAGTAAGAGATGTGACAGTGTGGACAATAAGAGAGTAAACACTAGAGAGAATGAATTAGAGAGCAATGAGGCATGGCAGGGTCCGGTGAGGGCAGGGAGAGAGCAGGAGGACAAAGAAGACACAAACAGAGCAGAGCCAAAACCAGGATAGTGAGCTCAAAATCAGAACAAGAGTTTAGGAAGGCAAAAGAGGTACCAGGAGGGTTTCGGAGAATCCAGGATGAAAGTGGAAAAATAAGATGACAATGAAGATGCCAACAGGCCAGTTGATCAGCCAGGAGATCAGGAGTGCATCCAACACAGTAGACATTAACAACCTGTGTACAGAAGATCACAGGAAGCAGTGAAGACAATATAAGCGTAGAGTAGACATCAGTAACCTTCAGAGACACAATCAACAGAAAACAAACGAAAGAGTGAGTGTGGCAGAGGAAAAACAGCACAAAAGAATGAGACAGGCAGAGGATCATAAAAATGATGAAGTTGGAGTCTGAGAATCAGAAGAGTGCTGAAGCATTCCAAATGTTGTGGTGTGAGTTCTTTGTGCATTAGCTCCAGGAACCTGCCTAGGTGGTTCTAAACCTTCAAGGGAACAGTCATTAGCGCAGTTGTCTAGCCTTGGTTTTCAATTCTCCAGTTTGCTGTCTGGTTAGCGTGCTCTTAGCAGGGAGAAGTGGACATGTGTATGTGATCTGGATACTTGATAGCTGGTGGATAGTTCTGGGTCATCTGGATGGACACATCACTGGAGATATCTGAAGGGCTGCGACCACGGTGCCAGACCTCTGGGTGGAGGAACTGACCAGAGTAGTCGGAGCAGTCACTTAGCCGTGGCCGGTAGAATGCCGGATGCGGACGATACATCTCCTCCTCAGCATAGCGCTTAGTAAAGAGGTACACTGACATCACTCCAGCGCCCTGCATGGATGGATGGACGAGAAAAGAAAAAAAGAAAGGTTGTTTTACCAGAAAATGACTCGGCTTACATTTTTTAAAGAAGTATGTCTCACATAAGGGAATAGATCACTAAACGTAAATCATAATGATTTTGATTATTAGATGGTATGGAGCCACCACATCAAATTTCAGGTGACATGGTGATTTTAATCTCAAACTAAAGATTTAGAGGTGCAAATAACTTTGCTTCAATTTCACCACTTAATCTCAGTTTCAACACTTCACTAGTTCTTTTCACTCTAGTGCATGAACAATAAATGTAATTTGTAATTGTAGTTTTTTTTAAAACAGGGGATAAAGTTATGTGACTGCACATGAACAGCACATACATACTAGCAATCAGAATAAAACCGGTTCAAAGGCTCATTTTTACTTTGACTGCATTTTGCATGCCCACCAAGCCAGACTCTGAGCCTCAAAATTGAGGCAAGCTCTGTGGGGGAGAGGGGCGTGGTAAGAGTCACTCTGAGCTTCAAGGGTAAAACTGAGCATGAGTCTCAGGTCAGAGGTACTGCATTTTGGAGGTAAACTCTAAGGGGCTGATTTACGTTTCCTGGCGCATCCCTGCAATTCAGCAGGGATGCGCCAGGAAAGATCCGTGACACAAGTTTACCCTTGCGCCACCACAGATGTGCCGCATTTACAATGCGCCGCATCATGGCGCAAGGATAAACAGATGCGTGTCGCATCTGCTGGCGTAAGGTTGGCGCAGTGCTGGAGTCGTGTCGCAGGCGCGACGCAACTCCAGCACTGTTCCAACCCTGCCTATGTCCAACATGGTGCGTCACGCCTTCCGCCTGCTTTAAGCAGACGCAAGGTTTTGACGCAGTAGGGTCGGAAAAGTGACTGAGTGAAATCTTGTAGATTTCACTCAGGCACTTTTGTGAGGCGTTCTTGTGCCGGAACGCCCCCCCTGCACCGGAACGCCCACATGAAACCTGGCGCAGATTTCATGTGGCGCATGGCTTTACAACGTGACGCATCTCCCTAGATGCGTCACGCTGTAAATACCCTGCAGCATGGCGCTGGCTTTACGCCGCCGTTGCGTCACAGAAGTGATGCAACGGTGGCACAAAAGTGGCGTACGGGGCTTGTAAATCTGCCCCTTGATCTAGTGGCGGAGGTAGAGTCTTTGTTACACCTGCATTTAGCTGCAGCTCCACCAAATTCCACCAGCTCGATCTGCCCATCGCTCTACCACACGGACAACACAACAGAGAGCTCAGCTTAAAATGGCCATCTTTAGAGAGGCTCGCGACAAATAGAAGTCACTCTAGTGGGCCCAGGATCCTCCACATTTGCTAATGTGTCAGAAACAGCTTTCTAATACTATTATAATAATAACAATCATAATAGCAATTCCTTGGGGCATATGTATCAAGCGAATTTTTAGTCGCAAACGCTGCGATTCGCAAAATACAGCGTTTGCGATTAAAAATTCGCAAAACGGGATGTATAAGGCAAATTCCCAACGCAAATTTAAGGAATCGCTAATTTAGCGATTTCTTAAGTTTGCGTAAGCATTTAAGAAATCGCAAATTGCGATTTCTTAAATAAAATGTAACACTCACCAAAGGATTGCGATTAATCCTTAAGAAATCGCAAATTACCACCAACTACTAGTTGGTGTTAATTTGCGATTTCTTTTAAAAATGCACGTTTTGTAATTTTACAAAGTGCCACGTGACGCACATACATGCCCTTAGGGCATGTATGTGCGCCATATGACCACACATGCTAATTTCAGGGGTGTATCAGGGTGTCATCTTGACACCCTTGCACCTTTGAAATTATTCTCAAATTGCGATTAGCAAATTGCGATTCGCAATTTGAGAATTACTTCCCATACATTCCTATGGGTCTCCTGGCCCATAGGAATGAATGGGCAGGTATTCCTTAATTGCGATTTCGCAATTTGCTAATCGCAATTAAGGAATTTTAAGAAATCGCAAAAAGTTTGCAATTTTTTAAATACATCCCGTTTTGCAATTCTCAAATAGCGATTCCTTAAAAATCGCTATTTGAGAATCGCAAATGGTGATGTTGATACATATGCCCCCTGCCATCCTCATTGTCACATCACACATACAGCAGTTTCAAAAACAATAAAAGTTAAATAATCACAAATAAATAAAATGATACAACCCCAAAAAGATGAAAGCACATTTGGAATAATAATAATAATAACAACAATAATAATGACAACAACAATCATAAGAATAATAATAATAACCACAACGGAATACAACACATATGTTTGTTGAATAATAATAGTAATATTAATCATAATAATGATAATAATAATGATAATAATTAATTTACAAATATAAAATACAACAATAGAACCATACTGTGGTTTAACCCCTTCAGTGCCCGCCCCTTTCCCCTTCAGTGCTGGCCGTTGCATTAGCGGGCGGGGTCTATGACGAGCTGGACTCGTCATGGGCACAGCGCCACCGCGGCCCATGACGAGTCCAGCTCGTCATGGGCACTCAAGGGGTTAACAGTTATGCATAATAACAAAAATAAAATGCAAATATTTTTGGGATGACCGCTACAATGATAACTAAATAATTACTGATAGCAAGAGTAATTGCTATGGTATGTGTCTTCAGCAAACTTCAGGAAATACAAGAATTTAGTGGAAAAATCTGTTTTAGACAAAAATATAAAGAAGGAAATTAGAATGTTAACGTGTACGCTGAATCTTAACTCGACTCCAATGCACTACTTGTGATCCCGCCTACACCATGATGTTTTACAACTAGAATTTGTCTAGCGTACTGCTGCCCCTGCGGGAGAGGGGGAGGGGCCTGCCCTAGGAGCACGCATTTAGTATAACGCCGGTGGATATCAGAGAGATGTCGGAGTCTCGGGGGCCCCACCACAGTCTGCAGGGAGGGGGGTCATTTTGTGTTAGGTCAGTGTCTGCATTGCCACATGTATCTAGGCTGCCTGTGTCTGTGCAGCAGCACAGCCCGGGGTGGCTTGAGATCGCATCATAAGTAGTGTTGCAGCGGGGTGGGACTTGCATCGTGCAGATAGATCGTTAGTGCAAACTCAAGTACAAGATGCACTCGCGCAGGTGCGTCTTTAGTCACAGACTGAAGCTTAACGTTAAATTTACAAACCGTGAAGGTTTTCTTTGTAGATTATCAAAGCATTAGAGGTTAAATGGTAAGCAGATAAATGTCTCCATTATATAATTCAAACAAATTCAAGATGTAACAAATACAAAACAAGACATTAAGGGGCATATCAGCAACAACCGGCGATAATTATCGCTAAGCGCACTTAGCGCTAGGATAATTATCGCCGGCTAACGTGGATTTTTATCGCTGAGATAGCGTGATATTAGCAACGCTTATCTCAAAAGCGATAAAAATTCTAGCGCTAACTGCCTAACGTGAGATTATCGCTGGAAACCCAGCGATAATCTCACGAAATGTGGCGTTAGCTTGCTGATAGGGCCCCACAAACTTTGCCATGATATCCACCTTCCATAGGATATCATGGCTAAGTCAGTCCTGAAGCAGGCGTAAGGAAAGTAGCGATTACAGGGGTTATCGCTACTTTTCTTGCCGCTATGCTTCATAGCGTGGGGCTTGATGATAGGAGAAATGTCGCTTAGCGACATTTCTCCTGTCATGTTAGGTCAGGAACGCCCACTTTGCATCTCCTTAGAGATGCAAAGCTGGGTGTTAAGATTTCCTGTGCTAAAGCAAAGTTTCTCGCGTTAGCGTGACCTTGCTAATTAGGCGATAAAATTATCGCCTCTTTTCGGCCGAAAACGGCCGCAAAAGCGACGATAATTTTCTATCGCTGGCTTGTAGATATGCCCCTAAGAATCTTCATAAAGCAAAATTAAACCACATTCCGTTTCCCTTAAAGGGAAGATTCCCTCCTATGCTAAGGTAAAACAAATCAGGACACTCCATTAGAAAAGTCAAGCAGGAGGAGCCAGCAAGTATAGCCTCTAAAATGCAGAATCAAATAAAGATTCAGGCAGATAAGTGAGAATGGATTTTCTCAGGAGTCTAAGTGGTTGAGCAGGAGAGGAGAGGACTCTAGAGAGTGAAAAGGGGCATCTGAATCTAACCAGCTCAGCAATGCACAATTAAATCATAGGGAGTTGTGAAGAACGACTCCCTAGGGTTCGCATGAAGAGAACCAATCAGAATCGATAAGACACTTTCAGCAGCGGCGGTCCGTGCAGGTTAGAGAAGTGGGCAGAGTGGGGGCGGGGCGGTAGGAGGGTAAGTTATCTAACAATGGAATAGGGAAAATCAAATAAATAAATCCTATTCCGTCGTCTGTTGACATCCTACCCCCACCACGCCCTGCCCTACCGCGCTTACCTGTACAGACCGCCGCTGATTTGCAGTCTTATTGCCAGACCCCACACAAATAACGTTTTCTGCTGCCTAGCCTTTAAAAAAGATCTAGTAGCAGAATGATGCATCGCGGTCGGCCTGTCTTCAGCGCAGGCGCAGCGATTCATCATTTACCTCTCCATGAAATGGATACAGATAAACAATTGTCATAGAAACAAAAACATTTGTAACATTCTAATTAACGTGAACTACTGCAGCTTGGCTCCTGAAAAAAGTAAAAGAGAAAAATGCATAGCAGCAAAAACAGTTCATGTTAGTGTATATTATTGAAATTGAGGCTTACATTAACTATGGTCAGCTTTAACATGAAAATCACATTACATAATAAATGCAAGTGCTGTGCAGATTAATGTAAGTTATACAAAGCATAAAATAGTGACAGAGCATAACTAGTAGGATTGTTGGTGCATGCTTGTGTGAGGGTGTAGGACTTGCGGTAAATGTTGTTACCCATGTTTTTGTGTATATCATGTGAGACATGTTTTTTAGTAGCAGGAAACACATCTAGGATGTTGAGGTGATTAGATCTAATGTTGACAGAGCAGCCTTGCACGGTGTCTGCCTTTAGGAGTCGTAGGGTTTGTGTTCAGGAGGGTTTGTTGAGGTGGGTTTTGGACAGGTCATAGGCCATGTAAGTTTGCTGGCAGGGGCTTTGGATGGCATATGTGCCTTGGTGAGAATGAGATGTTGACAACGGTGTGAACCTTGGTGCGGACTGCGGTACTGGATGCAAAGAAAACAAGGTGACATGATGGAGAGGTTGGATGAGGCCTTTTAATAGATAGACAGCCTACATGTTTGTAGCAGATTATGTACCTGTACGTGAATGGGCTCCTCTACACCAGAGACAAGTACTCTGTTAGGGGGACACGGTGCCATCTAGATGCCCCATGGCTCTGTGCCTTCCGCTTGCATAAGAGAGAGGTGATGATTTGTCTGCTGGGCCCTGCTGTAAAATGATGATGTGCCCCTTTCGCATCTTAGGGAGTGGGCAAAGACATGTAACGTGCAATGTTGCTTAGATTTATGTCTTTTGTTAAATGCAATTGTAAGTGCAAAGCTCACAAAGTTTAAAAAAGGCAAGCTCCAGTAGCCCTTTGTGGCTGGGGCAAACCGTGCCCACTGCTCCAGGAGGCTGCCAGGGGGAGCGGGTGGACTGTTGCTTCTCAGGAGCTATTCCTTAAGCCCACTCTCCCAGCATGCCCTTTGAAGAGACCTGGACCCTGCTCTTACCCATCTCCTATGCACTGTGAGAACCCTTTTGATCCCCTCAGTAAAGTCCCTTTCTTATGGTCTCTACCCGCACCACCACCAGGTAAAATGTCTCCTGCTTGAAGTTGAACAAAGTTAATACATTTTTTCTGATATTACTAAGGTGAAGTTTTGAGAAATCATCAAATCGCGTGCCCAGAGGGCTAACCTCTGACTGCCCCCTAACCTTCAGGTCAAGACACCAATGCCTCGTCAAGAACATTCCATTGCTTGTAGGCCAATGTAGCACTAACTGAGGGGGCGAATCTTGCCTTTCTTCAGCTCAGGCCCTGAGAGTGTCTAACAATACACTCAAGAAGCCTGAAGGCTGGAAAGTTATGATTTATTTTAGCCCAAAATAGCTTCGTTTTATATTTATCCACCACAAAACTTCTTCCACCTCCAAGAAAGTTAACAAGCATTGGCATAGCCAATAGGGCTCGCTTTTGGGACCTTATAAGTATTTAGTTATGCAGCACAATATCCTTGGTGCAACAACATCAACTTTTGCTTGGCTAAACACTTATAAGGTCCCAAAGGCGAGACCTATTGGCTATGCCAATGCTTGTTGATAATCTGGGTTGGGTAGTTCCGTTTTTCAAGCTCCGATGATAATTCTGTTTCCTGAATCTTGTAGTCTGCCAGATTGGTGCCATTTTGCCTTAGGCATAAAAACTGAATGTAAGGTAGGCTTCCCTTCAAAGACCGTGGAAGGAAACTATTAAAAAGTAATAAACTGTTCTTGTCTGTGGGGTTTTGAAAAGTTTTAGGGGCAGATTTATGTTCCCTGGCGCATCCCTGCAAATCAGCATGGATGCGCCAGGGAAGATGCGTCACGATAGGTTGCCCTTGCGCCACCGCAGATGCGCCGCATTTGCAATGCGGTGCATTGTGGCGCAAGGACAAGCAGATACGTGATGCATCTGCCGGCGTAAGGTTGGCGCAGTGCTGAAGTTGTGTCGCAAGCGCGACGCAACTCCAGCACTGTTCCAACCTACCCTATCCCTAACATGGTGCGTCAAGCCTTACGCCTGCTTCAAGCAGGCGCAGGGTTTTGACGCATCAGCGTTGGGAAAGTGACTCAGTGAAATCTTATAGATTTCACTGAGTCACTTTTCAGGGGCGTTCCTGCGACGGAACACCCCCCTGTGTCGAAACACCCACGTGAAACCTGACGCATGTTTCACGTGGCGCAGGGCTTTACACCGTGACGCATCTCCATAGATGCGTCACGATGTAAATGGGGCGCAACGTGGCGCAGGGTTTACGCCGCCGCTGCATCACAAAAGTGACGCAACGGCGGCGTAAAAGGGGCGCAAGTCCCTCATAAATCTGCCCCTTAGTTTCCAACTTCATATTCTTACTTGAGATTACAACGTCAAGAAATGCGAGTGATGTTTTACTGATTGTACTTGAAAATTTCAGAAACTCATCTTGTATGTTCAGCCAATTAAAGAATTCTACTATCATTTGTTCACCTCCTTCCCAAATAATGAAAACGGCATCAATACAATACTTCCAGAAACTGATCCTTTGTTGGATAGGACAGAATGGTTGCTGTCAGTGCTGACACGTCCTCCCTGGAGGGCTGCTCTGTGAATGAGCTGAAAACTCAAAGGACTCCACATATGAAGCTAGTTGCAGATCACACTGCTCGCTACATTCCACTAGCTTCCTTACTGCATATAGTTAGGGACCCACGGGGGCCCTAGAAGGGTAGAGAGGTCTTCAAAAAAGAGGTAGGTAGGGACACATCCTCTCTATAAAATATATTCAAAACATAATGGGTGTCCCTTCAGAAGAACGCAAAGCGTTTCTTTGGCAAAGGGGAAAAAGGTTTAACCCCTTCGCTGCGGGGGTAATTCCCCCACGGCACAGGGGGAGGGGGAGCCGCCACGCTGCGGTGCTCATGACGAGCCCAGCTCGGCATGAGCACAGCTCCACTGTGACTCATGACGAGCTAGGCTCATCATGAGCATGGATGAGGTTAAAGAAAGCTGCAACATAGGAAGGAGCAGGGGAAAGAAGGTTTAAAGAGAGAACAACGGGAATTTGCAAGGTAGACCAAGGTGTCAGTTAACGTTGAAACTTTGACTCCCACCCTCTTAATTTATGCTAACATAAATTGTAAGCATTGTCCAGACCACTGTGTGGCCATTTTTAAAGATATGAATATCATTAGAAATGCACTGATGGATTTCGGCAGGTTAGCCTGACTATGCTATAGTGAGTAGTTTAGGGTAAATGAGGCCTGTAATCCAGAAAAGTTATGGGGGAGGTAGATAGTTCATTTTGGGTACAGTGAATGTTGCCAACAAGACCTGCTCCCACTATACCTGTGACCAGTGGGCTACTGATAAAATATTGGGTCTTTCAGGGCATCCCACCCAATTTGAGGTTGAGGGAACTGGAAAGAGTTTTTGGGAGGAGCTTGTTGAGGATTCACAAAGGAATTCTGTTCCAGAGAATTATATAAGATCAAACATGAACATTTGTTCAATATCTGAAGAGAAATGTGAAGGGTAAAATGCATGCTAACCTAGTACTTTGGACAAGTGGCAGCAGTGGGGCAAAGGCAGCACAGGAGAGAAAGTGGTCAGCAGCTGTAAGGGCACATGTAGCAGTTAAAATAGATGTGTTGTCATAACTGATTGCCTTTTATTTTTATAGCAAAGGAGGAATATTTTGGAGCTGGAATTCAGGGGAATTTTTGTTGGGACATCCAGGCTCCAGTGTGAGGAAATAGTCAGGGAACTTACAGTAGGCCAAGTAATTACCTTGTGTAGATCAAGAAAAACTGGCAAAAGAAGTAGATGAAGGGAGGATTACATTGACCTTTTGAGATTGACCCTCACCAAATTTAATTGTATATCATTTAAGTGTGGTTCTGAAGAAGGCAGTGGGAGAATACAGATTGATACACCATTTATCATGGGCAGATGGTCAATCAGTGAATGACTCCATTGCTGGAGCAAACAATTCAGTTCACTAGGCTACCACTGATGATGCATTAGGATAGTTATGGAATGCTAGACTTCAGCAAAACTAGCTGAGTGTGTATTAAGCCTGCATTTAGTCACAGCCAATTGATTTTCTCTACTGGATTTGGAATTTGCAAGTGCTATTTATGTGGCTAAAGGTTTGCCAATGGTATGTGCTACATCCTCTGCACTATTTCAGTTCAGTGTTTTCCTAAAATTGGTGTTTACTTTAACCATAAAGGACCATGAAGTGACACATTCTTAGGAGCATTTTCTGTTTGTTGGTCTACGGGGAACATTTGGCTCCTGAAAAGATGTAAGGCTAAGCACAGTTTTGAGCTTTTTGGGGATTAAGTTTGACACAAACAGCATGGAGGCCATATTGCCAGCCAATAAAGCAGACGAGGTGTTAAGGTTAGTGTGAGAAGTTGGCCTGGTATATGCTGTCCACTCGTTATAGTGGGCACCCTGTACCAGTCCAAACAACCCCTTACTGATGATAGTTAAAGACAACCTTTATTGAACGCTATCCTAGTGGTAGCTATGGAGAGCAGCCTTCAGGCTAAGTCTTGAAGGAATATAAAGTAGCTTGTTTTACCAGTCTATAATCTCTTTAATGGCTAAATGAAAGACAACCACACCAGGTATATATAGCAAATATATGTATTTATTTCTAAACACACCCTACTAGACTCTTTATGAGGCTAGAGGACTAAACACATAAGATGTACTTCAAATAGTACAGTAAAATAGCACAAATACACGTTGGGCCCTAGGGGAGAGCCAAACCATTTACTAAAATAGTGGTATAAGAACCACGACTTAACTAGACACAAGGCCTAGAGCCTGTAGAATCGCTGGGACCCCAAGAAACCACCCAAGGTAGTGACACAGGGGATCCACGGGGGCCGTGTGCAGTGTGAGAACACAGCCGCGAGCTCCCGTTAGCTTCAGTTGCGGTTGGATTTTTAAGGATTAGTGACACTTAGAAATGAAAAAACACAAGAACTACAGAGGGGTGAGAGGTAAATCCCTTTTCGACCTCCTGCTTAGAGAATGAATATCACAAAAAGAAGAGGGATAAAACAATATATGTTTTGTGGAGACCAAGAGGTGAGTGGGGGATTCACCAAAATTGTAAAACCGCCCTCACACACAGCAAGCTGTGTCATGCTTCATCATAGGGCTGCTTCTACACCTCCGCGTCAGCCAAACGCTTGGAGGTGGAGCAATAGGGGAGGGGAAAACAACACATATAAACAAAAAAGATTATTTTGTGAGAACTAACGGTGAGTTGAGAGTGCAGAACCAGTGAAAGATAGTGATTAAAAACCAAAAATGGGACTACCTTGATCCAGTTTTAATATTAGGTGCCCAGTTTTGGATTTAGGAAAAACGTGGGTGTTGGGTTTGGAGAGCTTATGATGAGATTCCAACCCCCCCACTCTGCATAGGTGTCGACATGTTACAGCAAGTAATAAGAAAATTATGACCCGGCTTTCTTCAGGACTTCTCACCACTGTTGTTTCCCAATTTTGTAAAAACCTTTTCTACTCCCAATTTGGGAAGTATAAGGAAGTATTACCTCAAATGAGGTCTCTCACCTTTAGGGAGGAACCTAAAGTAATGACAAAAATAAAAATAAAAATGTAGAAGAAATGTATGAATACACCTTCACCTAGTAAATTAACAATCGTGATAAACCCACACTCACACAAGCAAGACTCCACACAAGCTTACCCAAAACATTCCCAATCGGGATATAGGTGGTAGCTTATAAAAAACAACTGACCCTTAGAGTATTATGGTCGTGTACTACCTCCCTTGACAAAGCAAGTCGGGAAGTATATTTGTATCTAGTAAAATTATTTATGTTGCTCAAGAGACACCACAGCAACCAACATGATCGTAAACCCACTACTTACCGAGTTTATTGAAATTATAAACTCGAACTGGCGGGGGAGTGAGGACAGCCGCCCACACGCACTCTCTAAAAAAACAAAGGATTACCTGCAATGAAATATGGCTTGATAACACGGAGAATATGTTATATTCACGCTACAAAGACACTCTAAAAGTTAAGTCAGTTGGTTGAGACATATGTACTGTCGCTAAGAGCGTCTCAAATGTAATAATCGTCAAGAAGGGTTCTCTCTTACTCCATTAAATGGTATCTTAGAGTTACAATTCGTGTGGCTATGCTGTTCCCAAGGATAAGGGAGTCCCAGTTCTATGCTTTTGGTGTTTGCGGTGAGATGGCAAACATCACACATACCACACTTAGTATGCCCTGAGACTGGTGGGAGAAAACCTATCTGGTTTCCTCCAGTTCCTTCCAATTGCCTTCTTCTGGTAAATCTTGGCCTGGTATGTACCAGGATATCCTTGATGTTTTGGCTCCTCTTAAATGAGAACAATGGCTTCTCAAAAGCAAGTTCTCTGGAATTCAGTATTCTCTAGTTCCGTAATATAATTTTATGAATCTCATTGGAGGGTAAACTATTTTTCGATATAGTTGATGTAAAAGGTCACGGGGTACTAATGTCTCCATCTGGGTTATGTTGGTGTGGAGTCTTTGTACACCAACATACCCCAGATGGAGACATTAAGGGTGGTTGAAGACATCCTATACTCCATAGACTGGGAGTATAGTACCCCGAGACCTTTTATCTTACATCTGGCTGAGGTAGCCTTGGTAAAGAATTTCTTTGAATTTCAAGGCACATATTAGCTCCAGACCCACGGTACCTCCATGGGGAGTATTTTCGCTCCTAGTTTAGCTGGCTTGTATATGTCTGCCTTTCAGGACCAATACATATACCCCCATGAAGGACCCTGGTTTAATTACATCAAGGTCTGGCCGCGTTTTATCGATGACGTGCTCCTTATATGGAAGGGTAATAAGGAGTCTCTTGAGGATTTTCTCCAATGGCTGAACAGCAGGAATCCCCTAGGTTTGTTTACATCAACAATATCGAAAAATAGTTTACCCTTTTTGGATCTGACTATCTTCAGTGAAGGCGGACGCCTTGAAACAAGAATGTTCCACAAACCTACAGACAGAAATAGTCTGCTATCGTTTAAGAGTTTCCACCCTAAATCTCTTAGGGAGAATCTTCCGGTTGGGCAATTCTTGCGACTTCGCCGTAATTGCTCTAACCGTGTAGATATTAAATCGGAAGCAGAAACTTTAGAAAAAAAGATACTTCAAAGAAACTATCCTATGAGAGTAGTACAAAGGGCCAAGAAAAGAGCATCCAATTGTCATCGAGATGTACTCTTGGAATCCAAAGAGAAAATACCCACTGAGAGAACCGTGTGTGTGACCACTTTTAATACATCCGATGTCGGATCAGTAAAGGTAAAGGGGGTCCAGCCCATGAAAACAAAGCAATGGAAAAGGAACCTCCGAAATATAAACACTGAAGACCTAGCTACCCATTGCAAAAATACCTTGTTCCCACAAGCAGACTTGAAGGATGTACAACTCCTCACTGATTTTTATAATTCCTCTATTTCTAATATCATGGATGCTATTGCACCTGTACAGCAAAAGACGCCTCCTAAACAATTTCCGAACCATGATTCAGTTCTGACCTAAACTCCGTAAGCTGAGGGCGGCCGAAAGATCATGGAGATCCATGCCTCCCACTGAACATTTAAAGCTGCTCAGAGCTATTAGGAATTCTTACAATAAAAATGTCAAGACTGCAAAAATCAAATCAGTCTGACACTGTGCCTCATGGGAACAGTCCAGCATATGGCCATGTCGGAACTGGGGTGACAGAGTGGGATAAAGAACGGTGATGGATTAAACCCAGATCAGTTGACTGGGGGTGAGTGCTTGCAATGTTCAACACTCCGTCCATCATTTCCTTTGGTTTTTGCTTTGTTCACCATAAGTTGGCAGGGTATGCTCAGACGTGAGTCCCTTGCTCACTTTGCCACTGGATTCAAGCAAGCCTGGCTGAAGACGGCTGAAATGCCAGAAACCGTTCCTAGGAAGCTTGTTTCCGGTCCAGGGAAGACATGGCTTGGCAGTTCGGGCTGGACTGTTCCCATGAGGCACAGGGTCAGACTGATTTGCATATGGCCATGTCTGAACTGGGGTGGCAGAGTGAGCTAAAGAACGGTGATGGATTAAACCCAGATCACTTGACTGGGGGTGAGTGCTTGCAATGTTCAGCACTCCGTCAATCATTTCCTTTGGTTTTTGCTTTGTCCGCCATAAGTTGGCAGGGTATGCTCAGACGTGAGTCCCTTGCTCACTTTGCCACTGGATTCAACCAAGCCTGGCTGAAGACGGCTGAAATGCCAGAAACCGGTCCTAGGAAGCTTGTTTCCGGTCCAGGGAAGACATGGCTTGGCAGTTCGGGCTGGACTGTTCCCATGAGACACAGGGTCAGACCGATTTGCATATGGCCATGTCTGAACTGGGGTGGCAGAGTGGACTAAAGAACGGTGATGGATTAAACCCAGCTCAGTTGACTGGGGGTGAGTGCTTGCAATGTTCAACACTACGTCCATCATTTCCTCTGGTTTTTGCTTTGTTCGCCAAAAGTTGGCAGGGTATGCTCAGACGTGAGTCCCTTGCTCACTTTGCCACTGGATTCAAGCAAGCCTGGCTGAAGACGGCTGAAATGCCAGAAACCGGTCCTAGGAAGCTTGTTTCTGGTCTAGGGAAGACATGGCTGGCAGTTCGGGCTGGACTGTTCCCATGAGGCACAGGGTCAGACTGATTTGCATATGGCCATGTCTGAACTGGGGTGGCAGAGTGGGCTAAAGAACGGTGATGGATTAAACCCAGATCAGTTGACTGGGGGTGAGTGCTTGCAATGTTCAACACTCCGTCCATCATTTCCTTTGGTTTTGGCTTTGTTCGCCTTAAGTTGGCAGGGTATGCTCAGACGTGAGTCCCTTGCTCACTTTGCCACTGGATTCAAGCAAGCCTGGCTGAAGACGGCTGAAATGCCAGAAACCGGTCCTAGGAAGCTTGTTTCCGGTCCAGGGAAGACAGGGATTGGCAGTTCGGGCTGGACTGTTCCCATAAGGCACAGGGTCAGACTGATTTGCATATAGCCATGTCGGAACTGGGGTGGCAGAGTGGGCTAAAGAACGGTGATGGATTAAACCCAGATCAGTTGACTGGGGGTGAGTGCTTGCAATGTTCAACACTCCGTTGATCATTTCCTTTGGTTTTTACTTTGTTCGCCATAAGTTGTCAGGGTATGCTCAGACGTGAGTCCCTTGCTCACTTTGCCACTGGATTCAAGCAAGCCTGGCTGAAGACGGCTGAAATGCCAGAAACCGGTCCTAGGAAGCTTGTTTCCGGTCCAGGCAAGACATGGCTTGGCAGTTCGGGCTGGACTGTTCCCATGAGGCTCAGGGTCAGACTAATTTGCATATAGCCATGTCTGAAGTGGGGTGGCAGAGTGGACTAAAGAACGGTGATGGATTAAACCCAGATCAGTTGACTGGGGGTGAGTGCTTGCAATGTTCAACACTCCGTTGATCATTTCCTTTGGTTTTTACTTTGTTCGCCATAAGTTGGCAGGGTATGCTCAGACGTGAGTCCCTTGCTCACTTTGCCACTGGATTCAAGCAAGCCTGGCTGAAATGCCAGAAACCGGTCCTAGGAAGCTTGTTTCCGGTCCAGGGAAGACATGGCTTGGCAGTTCCGGCTGGACTGTTCCCATGAGGCACAGGGTCAGACTGATTTGTATATGGCCATGTCTGAACTGGGGTGGCAGAGTGGGCTAAAGAACGGTGATGGATTAAACCCAGATCAGTTGACTGGGGGTGAGTGCTTGCAATGTTCAACACTCCGTCCATCATTTCCTTTGGTTTTTGCTTTGTTCACCATAAGTTGGCAGTGTATGCTCAGACGTGAGTCCCTTGTTCACTTTGCCACTGGATTCAAGCAAGCCTGGCTGAAGACGGCTGAAATGCCAGAAACCGGTCCTAGGAAGCTTGTTTCCGGTCCAGGGAAGACATGGCTTGGCAGTTCGGACTGGACTGTTCCCATGAGACACAGGGTCAGACTGATTTGCATATGGCCATGTCTGAACTGGGGCGGCAGAGTGGGCTAAAGAACGGTGATGGATTATACCCAGATCAGTTGACTGGGGGTGAGTGCTTACAATGTTCAACACTCCGTCCATCATTTCCTTTGGTTTTTGCTTTGTCACAGTTTGCATGCAGCACCATAATGCCAGTAAATAGATCACTGCGCAATATTAGAATATTTCAACTTAAGAAATGGAAGTAACAAAATGGACTCAGTGTCAGAAGCAGTAGTCCACTTACCTAGCTATATATTCTCTGAGCTGCATGTTACACAGTGTGCCTTGCAGCAGGCCCATTATTGCTCTATACTACTTTATGATTCAAAACTGTGAATGGATAAAACAAAGAACTCTCCCAGAGCTGTGTTAATCACTAGAGTCATCATTTCCAGCATAATTTCCTCAAAATTTCTGGGCGGGCACAGACCTCTGCTTCAGGTCTCTTAACCCTGTAGAATAGTTTGAAGTGCAGCCTCTTTGTGACCAGTTAGGTAATATAATTAAAGCAAACAAAGACTGAACAATGAGTACAGAATAATTATATAAAACGTGTACAGAAGCTCAACTGTTATGTAAGATGTAAACTTATAGGAAATGTTTTTTAAAGGATGGATTCCTTTCCATAGTTTACTTACGTGCGTGTTTCTGCACGTCTTGAATGGCGTTATTCCGTCTTTTCATTGCAGCACCAGGAACATGCTGATCACAACCGTATTAGGAATCAGGTTAGAGCTGAGTGTTAACCCTCTTTTCACTCCTGCTTCATCCTGACTCCTGGATGGGCCTGGGGCGATTTGGTCTCACAGCCCGTGCATTCGTCGATTCGTAGACAAGCTGCGCTGCAAAGAGCATGCGCAGCATGTCTATGGGTTGCGAATGTGTGAAGAGGGCTGAAATGAAAAGCACTCTTCACACATGCGCAATTCATGAAGCTGATGCACCCTCTGCCCTGTGTTGCTCCTCTCTGCACTTCCGTTGACACCTGCACAGAAATGAAAACATAATGAACTGACAAATCTGTCTGTTCGTCCGTTTGCATTTCTGGAGGCTGGAAATGCACAGAGTAGCTATTCTCTCCTCTTGCGTGCTGGTGATGGGAGGTTGCCACCCTTGTGTCCCCTACGGACCAGCCACCACTGCCTGTAGTACATTATAAGAATATTGCAAGTCACCAAGGAGTTCCATGATCATATAGAGGAACGCAAAGGCCTAGTTCCTATAGAAGGTATTTGAACTGCAAGGTGACTTGCAATACCCTTATAATGTACAGCAAGGGGTACTTTATCACATATATATAATACAATTTTTCTGTGTTCAGATTAAAAAAAATAGTGTGCAATGATTTGAGTACATTTGAGATGTAAAGTAGTCCCTCATACGTTGCAATTCAAGAGCATGAGATGAGAGAGTAATGCTCCACTGGGCAAAGCCGACGTCCACTTTATGCTCATTTAATTAATTGGTAACAATAGATCTTACAGACAGCTGTACTGTCAAGCCAGTCCTAAAAAATGTAGTGGCTGCGCTACTCACGAATGCATCTGGGAATCTGTAGATTCCAGCACACTTGAGACGAGGGCAAAGAGGGAGTCAGTCGACCTTTTCCAAACATTTTTGCTGCATATTAATTATACCGTGCACAGCTCAAAGATAAATGCCTTCTTTTTCCATGCCACTTTCAAGGCGGAACACAGTGGCATCTATACATTTCCCTAAACCCAGAACGCTGAAGAAACTAAAATTGCAGCGCTGTGACGGCCCTTGGTAGCTTTCGTTTATTTGAAACTGCTCTGCGATGGTGCTTCCAGATTTCGCCACATTTGCTGCATGCGGCAACACTGAAAACCAATGGTCCTGCAAAATGCTGATGCAAGTATTATTTTCAGACTCATTGCAACACGTCTCCCCCCTCAGGCTGTAATCTGTACTACACCCATGCACAACCACTTGAAAAAGAAGTACGAATTGTTAGAGCAGATTGGGTTCTCAGCAGGTCCAAGTAAATCCAACGAAAGAATGCTCAGATTTCTGTTTGAAAAATGCAGGAAAATGCAGAAACGTTTTCAGAAAATGCATCGGGTATGCAATTTAATCGTAGACTGGCTTGCCTGTCGTTCTTACCTGTACTCGTAAAATGCATATTTGTTTCATCTAAATAATTCATATTTTCGATTTTGCAGGTGTATGTTCCTAAAAAGAATAGGTCTCATGCTTGTCCCTCTCCCTCGAATGTGGGCTATCCTACATCGAAATCACACAATCTCTCTATGGGCCAGTGCCATTAAAAGTCCATTCGGGATGGATCACAATAAGTCAATGTAGGACTTGGCCTTTTTGGCTAAAGTTCCCTAAACTTTTTGCTTTCTCCCTAGACCATTTTCCTGACATAGAATAGCCAATTTAGATGCTTTTGGTACTTTGCCACTGCTGATCAGTGTCAAAGTACAGGGGTTCCCTGTTTAAAATGTGATGGTGAATGGGTGGCCATGATTGGTATGTTTGCCTTACTAGTAAAGTCCCTAGTGAAGTGCACTGTGTGTGAAAGGGATAGTAATGCACGGCGCGCGAAGAAGGGAATACTTAGTTAGCATGTTGTCCTGACAAGTGCAACCACTTGTCAGGCCTGACTTTCCCTTTTACATACATATTGGGCACCCCTGTGGTAGATCCCAGGTAACCCCTGTGCAGGGTACAGTGTAGGTAAAAGGCAGAACACATACTGAGGTGTGTGCTATGTTCTGACAGTGAAAAACTCTCCATTTTGTTTTTCACTGCTGAAAGGCCATCCTGCCCATAGGACAGAATGGGGGGGCTGGGTGTTGCATTTGTTAGCCTAGTTTCCTGTCAGTTTATAATTGAGAGGTGAAGTTTAGTATGTATGAACTCACAGTGTTATAACACATTTTCTGTCAAGGTGGTTTTGACACTGTGTGTTCATGAACCACTCTTTTAGAAAGTGGCTGAGTTGTGTGCTCTGAGCATTTCTGTGTGTCTCTGAAATGTGGATTGTCTGTCTGGAACTGAAAGGTGAGAGGAGCTGGGAGAGGTCTTGACCCAGGGAGGGGTTGAGATGACACCAGACTGTCCTGCATCTGGAGAGTAGGGGGAGGAGAAGCCCGAGAGGTGAAAAGTCCTGGGCTGGTGCTATAAACCAATTGACCCATCTCCTGCTGAGTGATTAAGGATCCAGACCCCCAGTATCAAAGGGAGAGAAGTGACACTGGGAGGGAGACACCCAGAACTGATTTAGGGAGGGGTCAGGAACCCCTGAGCACATACGAACTTCAAAGACATGAAGGGGTATAACTAGGAGAGTTGAAACCCCTGAAAGTGGGAATGAAACAGATATGGATTGAGACTGTAAAGGCTTGGACCCATTCTGTAGTCAAGAGGAACCTCTGCTAAAGAAGGAGCAACTGAAGAGACTGCTATGGATAGACCAGTCCTTGCTTCGTGATCTGGGGCTGGTCTGCAGTTTGCTGTTCTAACTAAGGGAGAGGCTGTTGGGACTGTGCTTGGAGGCGCTGGGTTCCCCTGCTTGAAGAAGACTGTGCTTTGTGCTGTGTCTTGAACCCCCAAGGGCCCGAGGTGAGCTGGCTCCCTGTTTGGAAATACAGGATTTTAAAACTTTCCGAAGAAGTCCCAAACAACGCGGTGTGCGCGTGCTTTTGCCGCTTGAGACCCTCAGAAGTTGTGCAGTGTGATTGTGGGCACGCAGGAGTAAACTAAGTCTCGAACGCACTGGGTGCGTGTTGAAGTGCAGGCCAAAGCTTTGGTGAGGAGCGCCTGGTTATGGTGGGCACGGGGAGACGAGGTGAGGCTCAGACGCACAGTGTGCATGTCGTGGTACAGCCTGGGTGTTGGTGAAGAGCGCCTGGGCCTTGTGTGCACCAAAGGAAGAAGCGAGACTCAAATGCGCTGGGTGCGTGTTGTGGTGCGGCCCGGGTGTTGGTGAAGAGTGCCTGGGCCTCGTAGGCACCAAAAGAAGAATTGAGTCTTGGACGCGCTGGGTGCATGTCGTGGTGCAGCCTGGGCGTTGGTGAGGAGCGCCTAGACATCGTGGGCACTGGGAAAAGAGGTGAGACTCGGACGCGCAGAGTGCGTGTCGTGGTGCAGCCATGGCGTTGGTGAAGAGCACCTAGACATCGTGTGCACCGGGAGGAAAGGATCAATCTATCAACTATTTATTAAGCGTGACTACTCACCCGTAGGGGTCTCAAGGCGCTAAAGGAGAGACTCGAACATGCAGGGTGCATGTGGAGGTGCAAGTGGAGTATTGGGGAAGAGCGCTAGATCGTCGTGAGCACCAGAGAAGAGGCGAGTCTCAGACGGTGTGTGTGTGTGTCGAAGTGCAACCTGAGGCGCTGGTGAGGAGTGCCTGAGTAGAGTGTGCACCGATTTGGAAGTAAAGTCTCCACAGTGCTGAGGGCGGGTATCGGTGTGGACTGAGACCGCCGGAAGGAGGGCCAAGTCATTGGGCCCTCAGAGTCACGGGCCGGCAGCCACGGAAGAGCTGAGCCGCCGGCCCAAGTCCGCTGGACCCCGTCACGAAGTTCTGGATCAAGGCCCAAGTCGCTGACGCTGGGGAGGAGAGTGGGGTCGCGCCCCCCCAGGTAACGGTAACGTGGATCAACATTTGGGGTTTGGTGCAGGCCCGGAGGGACACTCTCTCGGTCTCCCGTTTCAGTCAGCTGCAAGAGCCATTGCTTTGGCTCGGATCCCGGCCTGTGCTGACCCAAGGAGGAACAGTGCTGGGGCCGGAGTGGGAAGCAATACTTTTGTGTCAAAATTTGATCCATAACGGGGGCACTGTTAACGGAGCACGTAAAACTGTCATATTACACTTTGCATTATTGCTGCTAACGAACTATCGAACTGTCATAGGACGTCTGACCTCATTTGTGCCTGACGAACTACATGCTTGGTGCGCTATGCACTGTGTTATTTTTCCCCTGCATATTACCTGATTGTAATGTGGCGTATTGCATTATTTCTTCAGTGCGGAGTATTTGAGTAGAACGTAGCGCAGTGTATTATTTCTTTATTGCACCGTACAGGAGTGTAGCGTGACGCATTGCTTTGTTTGTTCCTGGTACAGGGCATGCTGATGGTGATACGCATTGCATTATTCCTTTAATTGCAAAGTACATAACTGTGGTGCTACGTATGACATTGTTTCTCTGTTGCACAGTATAAGAGAATATCGTTACGCATTGCAGTAATTGTTTCCTTTTGCAACGTGTGTGATTCTAGCAATACGACTGGCCTAACCTTTTGGAAGCGGTTAGGAGTGAGCTTAACTGTTGCTTAAGAGAGGTGGTTGGGATTAGAACCTACCAACCCACCGGAAAGAATACTACCCATTCTTATATGTTGATTTTGTATCATTTGGTCGTATCGTAAAATTGCTTATACAAAGATTATACTCATTTTATCAAAACTCTTGTGGAGTCATTTTGTGGTGACATCGTGGGGTTACTGTGAACATGGTTGCACATACTGAACACTCGTTCCTTGGAGATAAGCCTGGCTGCTTGTGCCAAGCTACTAAGGGGGTGAGCAGAGCTATCTCAGACGGTGTCCTTACTTAGCCTAACGTTGAAGCGAGGGGTCGGGGACTCCCACCTCCAGCATTTGATTGATTGATTGATTGATGTACTTATAGAGCGCAGCTATCACCCTACGGGCATCTTGGCGCTTGCATTGGGAACCCGTCCTGGTTTTTCCCTGTAAGATAGCCAGGCATCCCGCCGCGGGGGGCCGTTGTGGAGATTAAGCAGGCTTGTTGCCCAGAGCTGCATAGTGTGAACTCGTGCTTAGAGTGGGGACCGAAGCGAGAATTATCGCGTCCGTGGACGATTGGGCTCTGGACCCTGCCGCGTCGGGAATCGAACCCAGGTCCCGGGTCTGATCTCTGCTTCAGGGTATGCCTCCTCTAACCAGTGAGCTACACTTCTCATTTGGTGGCGGCGGTAAGCGATAAGGACCCCCACTTCCAACAGTCACACTGTCCACACTTTGTGGAATATGCATCATTTTACAAAGACTATTTCCTTGTGAAGCAATATTTTCTTGCCACATTGTGAAAATCCTAAGGATACGGCCCTTTTATTTACTTAGTAGGACTGATAAGCATTGCACTTTTTCTCTCTAAAATTGAAATGCCATACTAATACCATATAGTGTGGCATATTTACAAGTCCTCACTGCCACTGGAGCATCCCTTTTTTTGATGTTCCGGTGGTGCAGTGCCATTTTCCATATTTACAAGGCGGCACTAAGCCACTTTGCGTGGCTTAATGCCACCTAGTAAATATGCCCTTTTCCGCCGCAGTCCTCTGCTGCAAAGGGGAGTGCAATGAGTGTTGCTGTGGGCGTTCCACCACACCACCCATTACTTTTTGACAGTGCCCCAGATTTACAAGGCTGAGGCAGCGCCAAAAACTAGTGCCATGAAATACCAGGCATTAGAATTGCGGTACAAGGAGAAATTATTAATTTCTCCACGTTTTTTGCTCTTTCTGTGTGTGCTGCACACACAGAAGGTGCAAATCCCCATTATTGATTGTTGATGTGCAGGAAGTTGTTCCTTCCTGCACATACACAATTGTCCCTACAACGTTGGTACCCTTGCAACATGGCAGCAGGGCGCCTGCGCTGGCGCTAGGCAGCTTTTTTTGCACTATGGGGAACCTAGGGGTGCGTTGTATTCTTGTGAATATGGCGGATCCCTGCGTTTTGAAAATGTGGGGCAGCTCCGCGCTCCTACACATTATTGTAAACACGCCTCAGTGTGTTGAATAATTCACAAACACCAAATATCAGAGGGTTTAAATCGGAGGTTAAAGGTTGCATTAAATTCTGCCACAAGAGTGTCTGTTGTCAGTCCACCTCTCTTCAGTGCTTCGGAAAAGGGGGAGTTCGACCTACATTCCTCCCTAGGATTCGCCTGAGCGCGTCAGCCTTTTCATAAAATGGGCACCATTCATGCATTATGGCTCAGTCAGCCTCAGCTTCGGTGCCTCTCATCTCTACTCACGTCAGATTAAGCAGCATTTGCAGCGCGAGGCCACACGTGGGCGCTCTACCGCTATTTTATCTGATCGAAAGCATACTTTGTTAATGTGCTTTACTTGATGCACAGAAGATAAACACGGCAGCAAAGCATGTTTAAAATTGTACAATTCCTATGCGTTAATTGTTGGGAAAGTTAAGAATGACCTAAAATCCTACTATGAATTAGAGACGAACCATTATTATTCATAGAACCATCTGACTTTCCTCTTCCTCCAGCACCACTTCCAGAAACGAGCTGACACCCTTCTCCTGAGTTCCAGACCCCACTCACAAAATACTGAACGGACCCATCATGAACAGTTAACCAATTTATATATGTCTATATCTGAATGATCAATTAATTGTTGTATATATCCTCTTATCTCCTCACATGCGGCATCTCTGTAGCACCCTGGCAGTCGTCGTTTATGGGTAATACTATATAAAATCGCGAATAAATGCATAGCAATAACTGTGCAGCCACCACCACGCGAGAAAATGATGCATGCCACTAAAAGATTGAAACAGAGCTGGCTGAATTTAAAACAAAACTAGAGCCGCTTGGAAGCAACCACTGCGTCATACAGTATCTGCACAGCATTGTGAACTTGTGGCAGCCGGGGTCCAACCCTCCAGGGGCTCCAACCCTTCAGGGGGGACCCCTATTCAGCCGAAGGCCGATGAAAATCTCTAAGGTGTAGGAAACTCGGGTGCCCCTCATCACATTCTGGGTTCATGTGGCCCAAACTTTTAACGTCAACTGTCAACCGCGGGCCTCAAATGAATCTACTCCGCCCTCTCCATGCTACATTCTGATAGAGTCTTTCTTTTGTTTCTACTGAACAGCTTGCAATATGGCTCCTGGATATAGCACGTGTCCCCCAAAAGCATGAGTAATTAACATTCTGACCATTACTGATGTCACTTTTATTGGCGATGCCTGCCTCAGGATGCTGATCCTTGTTTTGTGGAAAAAATATCTGTATTGACCTCACACATGCTGTATACATGAACACATCACTTTTTTAACCAGGAAATAGGAATATCTAAGTAAGAAGACGTCAAACCTCTTTGAGGAGGAAGGATGAGGCCGCAAACGCGAAGGACCAGCCGTAGCGATAATGGAAGTACTGTTCAGAGCTACTGGGCCTGTTCATCACCTCGTCGTTGATGCTGGAGATGTAGAGCACGAGGCCAACCACCAGAGAGAGACCTGGAAGCAGAAGGTAGAGGATCCCCTCAGTTAGGAAAACAACAGGAGGCTGTTGGTGATGCACTGCAGGTAATTTAGGCGCATGTGCGCATACTCAAAGACAGGATGAGCGGGACTCTGCCCCATCACTTGCTTCATGCCCTCCTCATAATATGCTCATAGTCTCTCCCTTCCAAACAATTAATACATTATTGCCAAAAAACATATCACAAAAATGTAAGTGTAAGTTGTGAGAAGCTGGCTTGGTATATGGTGTACACTTATGTAAGTGGGCAACTAGCACCCATCCAGACAACCATTATGGTGATTTTAGTGGCCTTAGACAACCTTAGAAAGCTCTCTAAGTGGTAGCTGTGGAGAGCAGTGCTTAGTCCAGCAGGAGTGTAAAGCAGCTTGTTTTACCAGAACATAATCTTATAGGTATAGATTAGGTGAAGAAGAGCTACACAGTGTATTTATAAAAATATGTATTTATTATAAGGCACTCACTAACACATACAGATATGCCCTAGCCGGAGATATACACAATGCACATAAAATTTTGTAATAGAAAGGGGAAGTAGGACTGAATACACAGTGGTCACCAGGGGTAGACCAAACCCTACACTAAAATAGTGGTATGCAAACCACGACTTAAGCCAAGACTATACCCAGAAGATGTAGAAGTGGCGGGGACCCAAGGAACCACCCAAGGTAAGTAACCAGGAGCTCCACGGAGGCCGTATGCAGAGTGGGAACACGACCACGTGATCAATGCAAGTCAAAGGGTAAGTCACGGATGCAATTTTAAAGAAGAAGGACCCTTCCCAGTGAACCCTGAAGAAACCTGGTGGAAGACAGAAGGTTGGAGAGCCACCCCACCCGTGGATACCTTAGGAACCAGGATGTCTGCACCAGGGAAGCCGGGTGCATAGGTGTGAAGTGGCATGGGAAACTGCTGTCAAACTCAATGGAGAACTTCAGAAAGATGCTACTGCTGGAGAAGGCAAAAGTGTCTGGTGGAACCCAAAGGTGGATTTGAGATGTGAAGAACCTGCAAGCAGAGGGGACAGAGTCTATGCCATTCAGGAGTGACCAGGGGGTATGGAAGACGAATGCCCACCGATGTCAAGTGTTGCAGGGAAGCTGACGGTGACATTGAAACTGTAGCTGAGCAGACCAGGCTATGCCGTGGATGACCAGGTACTGGATATAAGCTGTCCCCCAGCGGATGTCGAGAGTTGAGGGGTCAGTGTCCGTCGGGAGTACCAACAAGCCTTTGCAACTGGTACCAATGTGGACGTTGAAGAAGGTGCAGTGTCGGGCCAGCAAGGTCCAGGAGACTCACCACAAGCAGAGGAGTCAGGGCAGGCCCGAGCAATCAGAGGAGCCCAAAGAATTCAAAGATGACCCTCAAAAGGACCCACAGGCTGGAGGCACAGGAGTCGCAAGAGGACCTTAAGCAGCTAAACAAAGATGCAGGCCCACAGTGCAAGTGATGCAGTGAGGATGAAAATCTTGGTCACTGGAGATGCTTGAGGTTGGGGTTACTTGGAGCCCGAAGATCTTGGTGGAAGGAGGCCAACAATCCCTTGCACCTGCAAGTCTATGCGGTGCACAGGGGTTCGGTTCCTGCAGCTCTGATGAGGGATACTGGCCTCAAACTTGTTGAGAGGACAGGACCGGCATTGAAGGATGTGAAGAACCACCACCTGTGTTTCTGAGCCCTTTGGAGTCCGTGGGAGCTCAGGATCGGTAGACCTGTCAGCTTAGTTGCGATGCCTGCAGATGCAGGGAAGTGACTACTTCACTTCAAGGGAGATTCCTTCAGATGTCTTGGATGCCCACGGGCTTTGGAAGGTTCCTGTATGCTGCACAGGCATGGACGTTGCAGCAGACGATCAGGGCGACGAAATCAGGAGCAGCAGGAGTCTTCCCGGTTACAGCCTTGATGCCCAGAGCGAAGTCCAGAGTGCCCAGATGGTCAAAGATGAAGTGGTGTCTGAAATTAACCTTGTCCCATGACGAATTTAGGGACTCACCCACAGGTAAGCCCTTAAGTACCCAAAGGAAAGGGTTGGGACGATTCAGGAATCCCTCCCTAAGGAGGGGCTGGACAAGAGGGAGGATACTCACCTGTCCTTTGACCAGTTCCGCGCCAGAGCGGGAGCCAACGGCTCCCTGAACTGGTTTAAAATAGACCATGCATGGAGGGCACCAAGTGTGCCCTGCACGCAGACTAAACCCTCTCTGGGTGGTGGTCACACCTCCCTGTGACAGGATACCTATTGTTCTGCCTTCCTCCGCCCTCGATTGGCTCAGCAGCAGAAGGCCATTTACGGTGTGGGGGTATAATTCCAACATGTTTAATACTAAACATGATAGGATTGGTTACAGCCAGTTTCGAGATGGTTATCGCATAGTGACGCGGTGCCCCTCTATATGTTATATGGCTGTCTCACTAACAACCTGGAAAAATGTACTTCATAGGTTGTAGGATGTCCTGTTCCTGCAGGGGCACCCTCACACTTAGAACCGAGCACCTGCTTTCAGGATTGAAAGGCCTGCTTTAGGGGTGACATAGATTGTAAGTGCAGTGACCCTAGATATAGGGAAACCTATATCTTTTGTAAGTGGTGCTAGCACCAGCTTACACAGGCTGCAATGGCAGGCCTGTAGTTACAGATTGAATGGTCTCCCATGGGTGGCATAATGCATGATTCAGCCCATGGGGGACCCCTGGTGTACCTATAACCTTGGTACCTCAGTACCATATACTAGAGCCTGGTAATGTAATCTAGTGTCCAATCTGGGATGTAACTAAGTACTTACCATACCAATATAGGGGAGAAAGCACAGAGACTGGGGTCCTGATTAGCAGGATCACAGTCAGACTAGTCAGAAACAGCATTACATCAAGCAAAAAGTGGGGGTAACCATAAAAGCAGATCCTACTTTCCTACATAAGTGTTCTGGTTGTATTTTTTATCTGTGTCTCACCCTTAGACTGAAGGCAAAGGGACTGATTCACAAGTGTTTTCTAGGGCTAAAGAGTAAGGCTGGTGCATGATTAATAATTACACATATTAGCAAAATCTATGCTCATAAATGTGCTCCACGTGCCCATAATGTACACCAGCTCTGTTCACATTACATATCCATTACATATCCATTACTTTCCATATCAGAATATTGTTAACAAATACATAATCTAAATATCATCAGCCCTAATATCGTTTATAAAAATATCACTCCACTCAGAGTATACTTTTATTATTAACACCAAAGGGGCTATATTTTAGTACATGATTTTTAGGACATAATACTTTTGTCAGGCGATATCTTCAAAAGGGATATTCTGGTGCCATACCTTTATAAATGGGTGAGGAAATGAATGCAGGAGAATGTCAGGGAAGCACCAACACCATACATACAGTATAAATTTGCTGCACACCCACAATTACTTGAGGTCTCTGTTGGCACAGAAAAGTCCTCTGCATGGTAAAACATGGACCCTTGCCTGAGTGCCCAACTGTACAGTTGTTTGTATCTCTAATGCTGTTTTTTGTAATAGGTGAACACGGACCTTGCGTGTGAGCCATGATTTGGGCCTGTCTCATGGACTGCAGTCTTGTTGGACCCAGAGTGGCACCCAATGTGCTACCCTCATAGTGAGAGAAGGCTACCACCGTAATCAGGAGTTAAGCAGCACAAGTGCGGTGGTGGCAGCATACCGTGTAGTCATCAGTAGTAGTGAACAAGACCTTTTATTCCTGTGTCACCTGAGTGAGGCTTACAGGCTCACTCACCTTTTTAAAAGTTCTGCTGTTGTGTGCTTAACTCCTCCTTGGCCTACATCAGGTAGATGTGGCGTGCTGTACAGCATTGGTGTAGTCACTTCGCATTAGTTGTGTGTGCTTGGGAAGGGTACAGTACGAGGATGGAGCAGAACTGTGCAGTACGTGTGGTTATGACATGTACTGGGTGTATGTATACCTGAGAGGAATACATTACATGAGAGATGCAGTGCTGGGCAATGCGTGCACAGCGACCGTATGTGCTGGGTGTATGTGTGCTTGCATGAAGTACAACACATGAAGGCTGAAGAGTTGTGTAGCACACATAATGAGTGTGTGTGCTGGCAGTGCATGTGTTTCGAACTAACACACCTTGATTAAACATAGGAAAGTTTCAGTGCTGAACAGTGCATGCAGACTGAGTGTGTGTGCTGGATTCATGGGTACATGTATGGGTAAATGCATAGGGGTATTAGTACTGAACAGAAAGTGTGCAATAAACGTATACTGAGTGAGTGTGCCTGCAATGGTACATTGTATGGAGAACCCTGGGTTCCATTTTGGGAAATCCAGGCCTGCCTGGTGAAGACATCAGGAGGAGAGGAATCCCCACGGATAGACTTGTAGATTGCTGCATTCCTGAGAGATAGGTGGGGGCTCACTGGAGGGAAGAGTTTCCCTTTACATTTCAATAACTTCTCTTTGTTTCAGTGATACATCACCAGTATTGGGCCCAGACACATCTCAGGAAGGGAGTTTGGCTGATAAGAGAATCATAATAGAGAATGGCTGGGGGTCTGTGATTAACTCGTTGATGCACTGTGGCTGACATCCAGGTGTAAACTCTGGTCACTCCTGTGAATTACGTAGTGGACAATGAGCTGCGGAGTCCTTCCTGCTGTGACGGACCATTTTCATGAAGGAAGATGAAAAGGAGAAGTGTCCACTACAAAAGAAGCAAAACCCCAACATAAAACTTCACAGACCCAGACCCTAAATTACATTTGGTGTCTGAAAAAGGACTGTAAGTAGGGTAATTTGAGTCCCCAAAAATGTGTCACTTGCCAAACAGTCAGACAGGCTGCGTGAGAAGGGGAAACTCTGCAAGACTTCTGCCAGTGACCAGGACGAGGGCAAAGGTCTGCTAGTCACCCTGCTGGGTGAAGGGGCATCACCCAGGACACCAAGGTCACCTGCCTTGAAGCATGGTGCTCCATTGCCTATCTATTTGCCAAGACCTGTGCCATGTGAGGGAGAGGAGAGCGTTGGAGTGAGTGCGGTCCTGTGTGAGTCCTGCATGAGGAATTCCTGTGCGAGGTGTGAGACTGTGCACCGATTGGGCCATTATCAGTATCAGCTTTGTGACCCTCACATGCCAGGAGAGGGCAGCGGTGTTCTGAGACATAGCAGATGCTCTGGAAGGGAAGCACCAAGCTGCACTGCTGCACTGCGGTCAACCCGTATGCCAGAGAGGTTCACCGGTAAACTGAGTTTTGATCAGGTGCGCAGGACCTGTGACTGCCAAGATTGGTGACGTCGTATGCCAGGAGGGGCCGCCGTAGTGAGAGGCGCCTGCATAAAGAGAATGTGCCCGGATTGTGAGTAGCGTAGCAGCCCTGTGTGCCAGGAGGGGCTGCCAGTACCATTTTGGCCTACAGTTCGGCACGTTTCCCAGGCCAAAGGAGAACTGCTGCGACTAGTGGGTCAAGCTTGCATGCTGTGATCTGCACCTGATGAAGTCCCTGATGTTCACTGAAATGTCGTCAAGGATGTCACACCCTCATTGGCACCCCCGACATGAACTGGAGGATCACACCTGTGTTCTCCCCGCCCCCCTTGCAGCTTACCTTATGTGTACGTCGAGCGGCAGAAGCTCTGATCACTGGAAACCGAAAGCCAGCAGTGAGTTAGGAGAGCCTACGCCGCCGGGTGCTACCATGTAAATCTTGAGCCGCCCAACTACGCTGTACAGAATCTGGACTTGGGAGCACCCGAGAAGAGGGCACTCACTGCACTGCTGAACACTGCTGTAAGACTGAAACCGGGTCTTTGGGGCCCTGGGGGAGTTGTTCCTAACAGTGATGTAGCTCCATCTACACTTTAGACTAAGTTACTAAAAGATTAGAAGGGAGAACTCTTGAGTATGGCCTGATAGTTTGCATTCCCTGATGTGGCCACCAGTGGATAGGAACTATCACACTACATGAAGGCTGGTGGGACAGGGATTTGTCTGACAATTTGTCTGACAACTACAAGAGCTCCTACTTCAAGGAGAATTGTGCTATTGCATTTGAATGCCGCATCTTTTTGCATGTGTAGAATTAGAAATAAAAATCTACTTCTTATTATAAAAACAAATATTTGGCTGGAAATTGATGTTTTATTCATACTGTTTTCATTTTGAGTTATAAGTCGTATTCACTGACCTTTGTCTACATCCCCCCAAGGGAACCTTGTCTGCTAGACCACAGCTATCACTGAGAGTCAAGTGCAGAAGGGGTTCTTGGCCCAGTTGAGTGTGATCCATAGTAGTTTGGGCCCTGAGACATCATGAGTAGAAGGTCTCAAACTCTACAGTCAGGCCGAGTAGCCCCTGCATACCCCATGGCCCTCTGAAAGGGGTTTTGACAGTCTTATTGACAAAATTATTCCATGTGGAATCTTGAATCACACATGCAAACACAACCATTTATAAGTCCAACCAGCTTTTGCAGTTAATAAATGGATTTACTCAACAGAAGTTTGCATGTCAGTGAACCCAATCCAGTAGGTGGGGAGTGTGCATTTTACTGAAAGAATGCCTCAGAGGGTTGACGGCCCAAAATTGTATGCAGTTCACAAACTCATTTTTGACCCCTTCCTTCCATGTAAAGAGCAAGAAATTACTCCTCATTGTATGCAGTTCACAAACTCATTTTTATCCCCTTCCTTCCATGTAAAGAGCAAGAAATTACTCCTTACTAGCACAGAAGCAAAAAATCACTTTTCATGGTGAAGCACATAAAGGTACCTCACAAGAATGGTTAGGGATATATGATGTACATGTTGTAAGTGTGGAGAAAAAAAGATGGTTAGCAAGAACATTTAGCGCTTGTTCTACAAAAAGAGCTGCCAACTCACCCGGATATGTGAATCTCACACTTTTAAGCACATAATAAATATAATGTAGAAAGTGCTGGTTCACCCACAAGGTGCAGTAAGGCAATAAGCGTGGGTAACATCACTTGAAAAATGCCCTTTTTTAAATGAATGAATGAAGAACAATCCAGTGCCATAATATTTTATTTGGAGTGCCAAACATCCTTGCACCATTGCTGATGCATACCATATGCAAAAGTTGCACGTAAAGATATTTAAGTTATGAGAAAAGTTGCTTTGCGTATGTTACAACATTGGGTCTCATTTACAAACCCATTGCGTCCCCGGTGTATCACTTTTTAGACACACCAGTGGCACAGTGTGCCTGCCCATATTTAAAGGGCCCCGTAAAGTCACCCTGTGTGAATTTTCATGGCCTTGTAAATATGGGCCCGTTTCATGCATAATCCTGCATGAAAGGGGTGTTCCAAGCGTGTTGCTATGGGTGTTCCCATGCAACATTAATGGTACCTGACACATTCCCAGATTTACAATGTGTCGTAAACCTGGCAATGCATCAGAATCAGTGGAGCAAAGAGGAGAAAAACGTTTATTGCTCCTCGTTTCTTGCTCTTTAACTCACCTTTAATGGTTGTTTATGTGCAGGAAGGTGCCCCTTTCTGCACCTAAACAATCATCCCTGCAATGCAGGCACCCTTTGACCAGGGCGCAAGGGTGTCTGCGTTGGCGCACGGCTACTGTTTGTGTGCAGGGGAGAAGGACAGGAATGCACTGTTATCTTGTAAATATGACAAATTCCTGCCATTTTATTTTGATGCAACGCAGCAGGAAGGCTCGCTGCACTGCAGAGCATCAAAATATAGTAAATGAGGCCCATTGTGTCCTAGATTTCGTGAATTAGTTCCCTAATCTATACATATAATCTACAAAGCCTGTTAAGATTCTGTAAAACATTCAAAGTACAACCTCAAGAAACACAAACACTTTAGTGAAAATCTAGGACTTCCTGGCTGCCCCATTCTTCCCAAAGGTTTTGCACCCATGACATTGAAGTAGAAAATGGTACAAGTCTAGACCTTCAGAGGCTGCATTGCATATACCCAAATGCTTGTGCAAACCATGTACGCATGTCACTGGGTCTCATTTTCTGGAAGCAGGCTAATATGGTGCACAAAATGTGCCTGCGCTGAGAAACAGCAACACCTTTTGTGCACTAAAAACTTATTTGAAATATTATTTCTCAGTGAAGTCTGACACTTTTAGTGTGCACGTCTACATTCAAATTGTAGTTTTTAAGCAGAAGTGAACTGATTCCCCTCACAACAAAAGACATCCACAGTGGAATGGCATTTGATTCCATTGGAAATACAGAGGAATGCACATAGGACTGCCCAATCGCTGGTAAACTAATATATTATAATTATTCTGGTCAGCGACAGCTCCTCCGCAATGGCAGAAGAGCATTGTCTACCCCCAAAACTGCAGGAAAGGAAAAATAAACCAATAATAACCACTTGTTTTATTTTTCCTTTCAGGCATAGCTGTGGGGGCAGGGCCTGGGGGGGACAGGTAGGTGCACTCCCTTCACTGTGCATGAGGGTTTCACCGGTGGTATCAGACTCCGAGTCTGTCCTGAAGCGCAAATCATGAGTGAGAGCAGCTTCAGGATTGGCCGCAGGGCATTCTGGGAGCCTGTGCCGCTTAGAGAAGAGGAGCAGAAGTGCGCGACACCGCTGGCTGCAGGTACGTTTTTCTTTTTTTCTATTACTTTTTTTATTTTGCCCCCACGACCCCTATGTCCCCTCTACCCTTCCCCCCACCAACTCCGCCACTCGCCCAGCACACCGGCCGCTATGATTCTGGTCTACGATGAGCAAGAGTTCCTGGCATTTAAGTTCATATTCTGAAAACTATTTCAGACTCAGTACTAGAAATTTTACAGACATGGGGGTGAATTCACAAAGCATTTACAATTATGGGGTAGGTCACAAAGGCAATACCTTAAAGGGTACTACAGGTGTACTACTTTATGCACTCCAGAATGCCTTTATGGATAGACCACATGGTGAGCTAGATAATGAACATGTGGCTGAAAAACCTCTACATATCCTGAAAATACATGGCCTTCTATTTACCAAGATACTATTAAAATGTTATTTGCTAACCGAAATATGTGCTATAAACATATGCTACAAAGGATTTCCGAAAATGAATGAAATCAGATTCAAGTATTTTTCCACTTGACTTCACATTTTTTGTTGTGAGTTTCTTGATCAACAACATTTTCCAGTGACTAGTTCACTAGCAAGGTTATGTCTGTTGTGAGTGTACAGAAGTGCTTGATAGTCAGATGTCCCAGAGCCATAGCTGTAAGTAGGAAAGGGCATGGCCCATGGTGGTACCAATGGTGATTGTTTTGCAGATGTGGTTAACATAACTTTGTTTGTATCAATCAATACCTGCAATGCTTTTCTCTCATTCACTTAATTTCTAAATGAACACCAACTTCAAGTAGGTGTGAGTCGTGCAATAAGAGTGCAGAAGACACCTACGCCCGCATCCGTGTTATCGGAGGGTTTAGAGAAGGGATTTATCTTAAAAGAATATCTTATCAATGTGAAAATAAAGTAGAAAAAACAGTATTGCCTGATTACTATTTGCTCTTTGGACAGTCTGTAGGAATATGGAAGTAGGTGAATATGAAGAAACCTACAAAAATTACAGTTTTTGGTGGGTTATACATGATAGTATTGAAAATCACGAAAAAGTAGAACTACTGCACAAATTTATGGTGTACTGCATGTAATGACTCCCTTATTCTCCATTAATATACTCCATAAAATGTAGCTGTTCATAGTAGCTAAGTATATGCAGAAACTTATATTTTCACGTTCTATTATGTCTCGACACACCATACTAGTTACATTATGTTATCTCATACTTAATTATTTCAATTTATGCTACATCTCAGTAAGATGCGCTTTGCTATGACATATCGGGTCATATTAGGTTATGCCATGTCATGTTATCGTTGCTCATGCAGGGTTAGATATTTTGCTAGTTATCAAAATGCTACTGGTTAAGGTAGAAGTATCTTGTTTCTTTTCAGGCAATAGAGCGCGGGGAGTAGTTGTCTTTGGTGCAGGAGGTGCCCAGGCAGTGAGAGGCCCACTTCATCCCATTTATGCTTGTGTTTCACCCAACCAGCATGGGGAAAGGGGCTCATTGTCCCAACTTGTTCCCACTGAACCACTGTTCCAACTGAACCAGACCTTCTCTTGTCTGGCCTCAAGGCTCTGGAACAACCTCCCCGTGGACCTCAGGATTAAAAATAACCTCCTATCACCTAGGAGAAACCTGAAATCACACCTGTATAGTAAAAGCTCAAATAAAGAACAGGAATAAAAGGGAGGCTGCTTGGCAATCACAGATATTTTAATCTGGGTCGACACGTGGCAATGATTTGGATCTGCAAGAACCACTACTTATCGTCCCAATTGTTGTTATTCAGTTTAAAGTGTAATTTGCACAGTACTTTTAGTGATCAATTGATGTTCAAACGTTTATTGCATTTGGCTCTTTAAAATGTCCTTTGCACTTTAGCTTGCACCTTTGGGTTTACTTGTATCTCAACCATGTAGCTGTATCAATAACACTGCTGGGCCATTAGTTTTTACTCAAGAAGCTCTGAATATTTGTAAACTGTCACCTAGATAAATATTGCAAACAAAATGAGACCATTTTTAGGAGATACAAATTGTATGAGTCAGACAAAATATCTGATGCATGTATATAAATATATATATGCAATTAAAGGGTATGTATAGCCTGTTCCTAGCTTTTGTCACAATCTAAATGCTAAAACTTTATGGTACTGCTAAAGAGACTAACAATGGAACCTTCTGAGTTACCGGCACCTGAAATTAATATCACCCTACTATTTTCTTACCCTCAATAAAATGTCATCATACATAAATCAAGGGGATGTGTGCATTCTGAATAGCACCCATTGTTACAGTGCTAGTTCCCTAAGGAACATAATCAGTTGAGTCAAACAAAAGCTAAGAAGCACCACAAGTTTATGAAAGAATTTAACAATAACAGTATATATATATATCAACTTCAATTAAGAAGGCTGAGTATTTCTTGATTTCAAGTTCTTTACTCCAATTTCAATACAGTACGGTACAGCCGACGCGTTTCGTCCTGACACAGGACTTCTTCAGGGCAAATCTATAAATGAAGATAAGATCACTCCTATGGATATTGATCAGACTTTAAGCAATATAAGCTGATAGTCTCCTGTCCCAATCATACTCATCCATCTAAGGTGTGAGACAGATGCTGTATATAAGAAATTCCAAGATCGTAATTTTTTCACGAGTTTTATAAAAAGTATTATTCAACACCATTAAAAGGCTGAAGTCATCCACCTAAATGAGTGGAGAAGTACCCAATCCGATCGTAATATGCTAATTACGGAAAGGCAAAGAGGCGGCAATACGGTTTACGGTCACACGAACGGTCCCACGATCCGATAAAACTTTATGGCTTCAGCATGCTAAATCTTAATGATGTTATGCTACATGCTCACTCTATCGTATGCTTTATATGCATTGATTGCTCTGCACAACGTGTTGTTGTTTATTTGCACACATTTTATATTCAAAAACTGTTATGCTTGTACCCTGCTTTATATCTTCTATTTTGCACTTTAATGGACTTAAATGTCTCAAAAAAGTATTTCAAACTATGAACTGAAAGCATACTTGTTTAGAACTTATCTGCAAGACTGTACTCATCTCTATGAGCATCTCAGTATCGGGTATACCTGAACACTACCTTTTCCCCGCCCACATTATGTCCCCTCACTTAATCGTGTTTCTGGTTCCTGGTAAATGCTCCACTGCTCACACGGCAAGTCTGCCCAACTAAATATTAAAAAGAAGTAATAACATAAATACTTTCAACTTTTGCCAGGCTTCTGAGTTAATCCCATTGTATTATATTGGTTACAGTTAGTAACATGTATGATGCTGCGTGTGATAGCCAGTCCACTCAAGCAATCACTACTGGCATCTGTGTTTGACCCTATTGGATAGGGCTTAATATGAGATGTATACTCAGCTTTCATCCTCCGGCAGTCTATAATACGCGACCCTTTGTTTCAATGACAATAGACTTTTGTTAGAGTCCAGGTGCCATATTATGAACACGGCCACAGATCCCAATTACATACCAACGTAGACCTTGACCACACAACAGATTACAAGAAGGCGCCCTCTCCGGTGGACACACAAATTGAGCGTTAACTCCTGCACTGGAGGGAACACAGCAGGGAAATATGAAGCAGCCGTTCTCAAACCACCTCTTGGTCACCAACTGGTGGTAGAGCAGCCTGCTCTAGGCAGTCTGAAAGGGGACCCCTAGAAGTCTGAGCCTGCATCCGTCTGAAGTGGGGTCCACTGAAGACTCCATACCTTTTTCCAAGCGGCCCACTAACTGGGAGCCCCATCCTGTGTTGCACGCTGTTAGTGGGCCTACTGTGCGCCTCTTTGCTCATTCGCCTGCATAAGCATAAATGGCAAGGGTGCATGGTCAAAGGACTTTCCTTATTTTCATGGGGCCACACAGCTCACATAGTGTAAAAGCAGAATGTGTGCCTGGGCACTTGGTATAACAGAAGAGGCTGCACAAGGCTGGACAGCGACCCTTGACCTTAGGGTAGGTCGCTCCCCTGCCCCCGCAGCACCACCAGTGCTTGCCTGCCTCCTTTTGTGCGATTCTGTGTGATTCTGACTGCTGCTCCCTTTTTTCCTTGTTCCCCGAGTGCGTGCCCGGCTGTTGTTGTGAGTGCTGCCCCCTTTTTTTCCTTGCTACCCGAGTGCGTGCCCGGCTGTTGTTGTGAGTGCTGCCCCCTTTTTTTCCTTGTTTACCGAGTGCGTGCCCCCCAGAGTGCCCGGTTGTTGTTGTGCCCCCCATTTAGTGCCCAGTTCCCCTTTTGCTTCGTTTCTCTCGCTTCTCGTCTTTTTTCGCTTTTTTGCCCTCGCCGTTTTGCCCGCCGTTTTTTCCCCCGCCTACCCTCCCGCCTCCCAGCTGACCCCTCCTCCCCGGCTACCCCATATATGGCGGCCGCTGCGAGACAGAGGTAGCGACCCTTGACCTTAGGGTAGGTCGCTCCCCTGCCCCCGCAGCGCCACCAGTGCTTGCCTGCCTCCTTTTGTGCGATTCTGTGTGATTCTGACTGCTGCTCCCTTTTTTCCTTGTTCCCCGAGTGCATGCCCGGCTGTTGTTGTGAGTGCTGCCCCCTTTTTTTCCTTGCTCCCCGAGTGCGTGCCCGGCTGTTGTTGTGAGTGCTGCCCCCTTTTTTTCCTTGTTTCCCGAGTGCGTGCCCCCCAGAGTGCCCGGTTGTTGTTGTGCCCCCCTTTTAGTGCCCGGTTCCCCTTTTGCTTCGTTTCTCTCGCTTCTCGTCTTTTTTCGCTTTTTAGCCCTCGCCGCTTTTCCCGCCGTTTTTTCCCCCGCCTACCCTCCCGCCGCCTGCCTCCCAGCTGACCCCTCCTCCCCGGCTACCCCATATATGGCGGCCGCTGCGAGACAGAGGTAGCGACCCTTGACCTTAGGGTAGGTCTATCCCCTACCCCCGCAGCGCCACCAGTGCTTGCCTGCCTCCTTTTGTGCGATTCTGTGTGATTCTGACTGCTGCTCCCTTTTTTCCTTGTTCCCCGAGTGCGTGCCCGGCTGTTGTTGTGAGTGCTGCCCCCTTTTTTTCCTTGCTCCCCGAGTGCGTGCCCGGCTGTTGTTGTGAGTGCTGCCCCTTTTTTTCCTTGTTTCCCGAGTGCGTGCCCCCCAGAGTGCCCGGTTGTTGTTGTGACCCCCTTTTAGTGCCCGGTTCCCCTTTTGCTTCGTTTCTCTCGCTTCTCGTCTTTTTTCGCTTTTTTGCCCTCGCCGCTTTTCCCTCCGTTTTTTCCCCCGCCTACCCTCCCGCCGCCCGCCTCCCAGCTGACCCCTCCTCCCCGGCTACCCCATATATGGTGGCCGCTGCGAGACCGCGCAGTGGACGTGCGCAGCGGACGTGCGCAGTGGGCGCGCTGCTGGCGCGCCGAAGGCGCGCCTAAGGCAAGCTGTCTGCACCCGTTCGCGCCTGGACCGCGCCCAGCGCCATGACCCCTGGCCCCCGCGACCCACAGCTCCCACGCCTGACCTACGACACCGCCGCCCTGACCAAACTCATCCCCGGCAGAGCGCCGGGCTGCTGCCGCACCACCCCGAGACGCACCCACTGTCTTTTTACCTGCCGCAACTGCCGATTCACCTGCCTACGGACCCCCAACGCACCCCACAAGTACAACACCCCCGGACACAACCTCGAGGGCATCCTGATCAACACGCGATCCGTCCACAGACACGCCATCGAACTGTGGAACCTCATCGACTCAACAGCCCCGGACATCGCCTTCCTCACTGAGACCTGGATGAACCCCTCCTCGGCACCCGACATCACCATAGCCATCCCTGACGGATACAAAATCATCAGGAAAGACCGCACCAACCGCACCGGAGGCGGCATCGCCATCGTCCACAAGAGCTCCATCCGCATCACAACCAACACCGACCACACACTCTCCGACGCTGAACACCTCCACTTCCAAATCCACAGCGACCCCAAAACCACCCTCAGAGCCTCTACAGACCCCCAGGACCACGCACCAATTTCAGCGAAGACATCGCAGACTTTGTCAGCCCACATGCCCTCCCCTCCGCCGACTACATCCTCCTGGGAGACCTCAACTTCCACCTGGAGAACTACAACGACAACAACACCACCACCCTACTGGACAACCTCTCCAACCTCGGACTCAAGCAACTGGTCAACACCCCCACCCACTACGCCAGACACACGCTCGACCCCATCTTCTCCTCTAGCAAACACATCTCCTTCAACCACACCACCAAACTCTCCTGGACGGACCTGGCGCCTCGACCAGACCAACAAGAACATGTCAGCCCTCAAAAACGCCACCCGGAAACACCACCAACTCCTCTGCGCTGCAAGAAAATCTTCCTTCAAAGACAGACTTGACAACAACTCCCACAACAGCAAAGAACTTTTCGGCATCGTCAGAGAACTCTCCAACCCCGACGCCGAAAACAACGCCATCACCCCCTCACAAGACCTCTGCGACTCCCTCTCAGCCTTCTTCCACCACAAAATCACCGACATCTACAACAGCTTCACCACAACAAACGCGAACCCACCACCAGAACCCACCCCCCACAGCACCACCATCCACGCCTGGAACCCGATCACCACCGAGGAAACCACCCGCACGATGAACTCCATCCACTCAGGATCACCCGCCGACCCATGCCCCCACCACATCTTCAACAAAGCCGACAACATCATCGCCCCCCATCTCGGAGAAGTCATCAACACATCCTTCACCACCGCCACCTTCCCCGAGAGCTGGAAACACGCCGAACTCAACGCCCTCCTCAAGAAGCCGACAGCAGACCCCACAGACCTCAAGAACTTCCGACCCATCTCTCTCCTCCCGTTCCCAGCAAAGGTTATTGAGAAAACCGTCAACACTCAACTGACTACCTTCCTCGAAACCAACAAATCACTCGACCCCTCGCAGTTCGGTTTCAGGGCCAACTACAGCACCGAGACCGCCCTCATCGCAGCCACGGACGACATCAGATCCCTGACCGACAAGGGAGAGACCGTGGCCCTCATACTCCTTGACCTCTCCGCAGCCTTCGACACGGTATGCCACCGCACCCTGATACAGCGCCTCAACAACGCCGGAATCCGAGGCAAGGCCTTGGACTGGATCATCTCGTTCCTCGCCGGAAGAACTCAGAGAGTCCGCCTCCCCCCCTTCAGATCAACAGCGACCAAGGTCATCTGCAGCGTCCCACAAGGATCCTCCCTCAGCCCTACCCTCTTCAACATCTACATGCCGCCCCAGGCAAACATCGCACGCAAACACGGACTCAACCTCATCTCCTACGCAGACAACACTCAACTCATCCTCTCCCTCACCAACAACCCTTCCTCTGCTAGAACCAGACTACACGAAGGAATGAAGGAAGTAACGGACTGGATGACAGACAGCCGGCTTAAACTCAACACCGACAAGACGGAAGTCCTCATCCTAGGCCCTACTCCCACCGCATGGGACGACTCCTGGTGGCCCCCCGCCCTAGGCAGCACACCCCAACCCACCGACCACGCCCGCAACCTGGGCTTCATCCTGGACTCCTCCCTCTCCATGACCAGACAAGTCAACGCAGTCACATCGGCATGCTTCAACACCCTTCGCATGCTCCGCAAGATCTTCCACTGGATCCCCACCGACACAAGGAAGACTGTCACCCACGCCCTCGTCACCAGCCGCCTGGACTACGGCAACACCCTCTACTCCGGCACCACGATCAAACTACAGAAGAAACTCCAACGAATCCAGAACGCCGCCGCACGCCTCATCCTGGATGTCCCGAGCCACCACCACATCTCCGGACACCTGGAAAAGCTTCACTGGCTCCCAGTCAGCAAGAGGATCACGTTCAGAGTCCTCACCCACGCACACAAAGCCCTTCACAACCAAGGACCCAAACTCATCAACCACCGCGTCTCCTTCTACATACCCACCCGCACCCTGCGATCGACCGGACAAGCCCTGGCAGCCGTCCCCCACATCCGCAAAGCCACTGCCGGAGGCAAATCTTCTTCCTACCTCGCAGCAAAGACCTGGAACTCTCTCCCCAGCCATCTCCGCTTAACACAGGACCACCTCTCCTTCAGAAGGCAGCTCAAGACCTGGCTGTACGAGCAATAACCCCCTCGCCCCCCAGCGCCTTGAGACCCTTACGGGTGAGTAGCGCGCTTTATAAATGCCAATGATTGATTGTAATACGCAAAGCCCCATAGATGCAAAAGCAGGCACCAGCTGCTTCCCAGGACGCTTCGGCACCACAAACTCAGAGCAAGGGTTTAGTTGTATTTCTTCCCCAGCACACTTCTCTCGTGCAGGTATTCTGGAAGTTGGACCAGTGGATGGATAGTGCTTCTTTATTACCCCAAGCCAGACAGCCAGAGAAGCTTTCATGTAGGTGTAAGGACGCTCCAGGAGAGGGAGGTCTTGCAGGAAACTAGCACTGGAGCTGTGCAATTTGTAAAATAATAACTACCAGGGCTCCTGTCAGGAGGCCACAGCAGCTTGCACCACACATTGACACTGTCAGCACTGCCAATTGCAGTACTTACACAACCACTAACCATCACACTCCTACTAGTGTGGCAATTCAGACTATTTCAGGCCCCTAAAGCTATAAGAATGGCTTGGGCGGCAGGGTTTATTTATTTTAATGTAGATTAAATTAATAAACAACTGTCGTTCTGCTCATCTCTAAGTGACATAAACAATGCTACCATGTGGCAGACTGTAATAAGTGCCAGTGTTGACAATTAAGTGCTGGTGCCGCGCACCGGAAATCACCGGCTCAAATTAAGCACTGAGTGTGATCTGCCCTCAGTAAGAAGCTGGAGAGAATAAATATGCATCCTGACCGGGGAAACATAATTAATGAGCGAATCTATGTTGCTGTGAGGCCAAGATAGCTTTAACTCTGCAGGTTAGAGAGTGAAGGGTTCAGATGTTTAGGAAGTGCTCCAGGGCAACAGTCTGTTGAGAAAGCAGAGAGCGCTACGTTGATGGCTGGATGAAGAGATGTGTGAGAGGCATCAACAGTGATGCCCCTGTGACTCATGGGCAGCTAAAACCTTTGAGCACCAAGATACATAGGTTGCTGGCACAATACTGCCATTCGTTAGGACAGTGAGCCAGACTACAGGACAGGCGAGACTGAATTTACACAGGGAGAACATGTGTAGTGAGTGATTGTATGACTGAGTATGGTTGGAGAGTTGAAGCTAAATAAGAGATATCTCCCAGAAGCACGATAATAACGCATGCCTTGCTTGGAACTAGAAGGTGAGTCATGTCATGTCCACCCTATATCTTTATCAACTTGCTCTTTACCTAAAACGTAATTCTGCAATTATTATTAAATGTGTTACCTTGATAAATTGTAGAATGGCCCTGTGATGATTTTCTTTTAGAACTAACAAAAACTTAGCAAAAACTATTGTGACACTGAGCAGTTTTTTAGTCGCCTTAGGGACATCAGTTTATGGGGGGGGGGGGGGGGGGGGGGAGGGCTGACATTTTAGCCCTCCCGTTAAAGCTGACGCTTTTTAAAAGTGAGATATTGATTAACTGGGCATTTGTTGAGTTGCAGTTTACTTGTAGTGTGCCGTTATTATCTTTACTATGAGGAATTCGTGTTTTTTTTTAATTAAACAGCTTAATTAAGCAACTTGTGATAAGAGTATCAACATATATTAATAATGTGTAAGCTGTCGGAATTCTCATTTACCTGGAAGTAAAGGCGAACGTGAGAATCGTGCAATGATAGCATTGCCTAATAGCATGGTTTGCAATGGGGGGTGGAATTGACTGGTTAGCTTCGAGCATCAATTTTGTTCTTGAGGGTTGGCTTTTGGTTGCTCATTCTGCCCTCCTCTTTTGTCCTTAATCAATGTAAAGGAAATAAATACGATTATGATTTAGAGTGATAAGAAATTGGGGGCATATCATCAAGCCCCGGAGATGAAATTATCACCGCTTTAGCGTCTGTTTTCGGACGGAAAGCGGCGATAATTTTATCGCCTATTCAGCAAGGTCACGCTATCGCGTGAATCCTTGCATTATCGCCCTTTCCCCCAACGCCCATTTTTGCATCTCTAATGAGATGCAAAGTGGGCATTCCTGCCCTGACATAGCTGGAGAAATGTCGCTAAGCGACATTTCTCCAATTATCAAAGGGCACGCTAACCTGCAGAGCGACAAGCAAAGTACCGATAATCTCTGTTATCGCTACTTTCCTTACACCTGCTTCAAGACTGACTTGCCCTATCAGCAAACTTTCGCCAAACCTTGTGCGATTATCGCTGTATTTCCAGCGATAATCGCACAATTGGCAGCTTGCGTTCTGAATTTTATCGCTTTGGAGATAAGCGTTGCTGATAGCACGCTATCTCCGCGATAAAATTGAGAGTTGGCCGGCGATAATTATCCTCGCGCTAAGAGCGCTGAGCGATAATTATCGCATGGCCTTGATGATATGCCCATTAGGTGGGTGATGGTCAGAACCAAAGCTACTCAACAAGGGAAGAAGAAAGAGAGATATCCCTGTTGGGAAGATTGTTCTCCATGAGTGGCTGTAGGAATGCAAAGAGAATCTTACATTAGGTAGCTCTGGAGGAGAGATAGGGAAAGTAAGCAGAGGGTAGGAATTGCAACCCCAGGAGGAACTGAAAATGATAGCGATGTGGGGGAAGGGATAGCTTGGGCTGATAGTTCCAGGACGTAGGTTCTTACAGGACAAAGAGAATATATATGTGTGCTCTTACAACTCCGTCCATTCTGTGCAGGGCAAAATTGAGGGTCAGAGGTGTGATCTGGTTCGAGGGCCTGCTCCCTCATGAGGAGAGAAGTGAGGGTTTGAGGGACAGCCACAGGCAAGGGATTCATGATGAGTTAGGTAGGGAGGTCCTGTTTTTGTCAAAGCACCATTTAAAGAAAATGTCTTAGAGTGGAAATGATGGTCATGGATCTGAGTGAAAATCACAAGGACCGTGAGCTCAGACTGATGTGAACTGGATTGAATCATTAGAGTGGTAGTTCCTGGGATGTGGAAATTATATATGTCTATAGTTGATGAAAGTGCAGTGTCTCTTGCAATATGGCCATTGGTTTCTTTATGCCGTTACTGTGTTAGATACTTGGCATCCGGTAATGGCTACCTGTGAGTAGGGATGCACAAAGCGAACAATTCAGCCCATTTGGGAAGTGTGCTCTGGCGCAGGCTGGGTATGTGCAACGAGTTATAAAGCGTCAAAAGGAGACTCATACTGATAAAACCCCTAAACTTGGGGAGGAAATGTATTATTTGGTAGATGGGAGATTGGTACTGTAAGGACCAGGAAGAAGTTGAGGGATCCCACACGTGTATTTGTATAATAATAAACATAAGAGTGAGGTTGATGACTGTAGGTCCTTTAACTGACTGTGGATTCAGGGGATCATAAACTCTGCCTATAATGTCTGCATTTATGGGAACTTAAGAGCTATTGTGGTCTACAGATTAATGTGTAACACTGGTGTATCAATTTACAGACTGGTCGTATGTTGTAGGGCTAAGTAACAGAAAGGGTTAAAAAACACAAGATTTCTGATATCCCTACAGCACCTGTATGACTTAGGAAACCAAGAATGGGAGAACTCAGATTGGGCTTCTGTGTGCAACTAAGGTACTACATTTAAAGGGAAACATTTAAAGGGAAATATTAATATGTACGAGACATCACTATGTGACAGCACATACTAAGGGACTAACTCGGCTAAGCAGTGGGTACCATTAACATGACTCTACAAACTTGAAGAGTTTGCAAACTGCTGACCGTGGCATAGCTAAGAATATGCCACCCGTGGCGGCCCCTACGTTTGCCGCCGTGGTGGCTGAATGTAAGAGTAGGGGGATGCTGACAATTCTGGCCTTTGCCGCACCACAATGGCCGCAGGTAAGAGTGGGGGAGACCGCTGTCCCCAAAACTCGCACCCGGGGCAGACCCCCACATCCCTTGCTACACCACTGCAGTCTGAATTTCCTAGTGTTTGACAGCCCGTCGAGATAGGCAGTTTTCTACAGCGGAGGCTCCTCCGTTATTATGTAAACTAAAATGATAGTAACACAGGTTTATTATCATTTTATTTTTCTTCAAAGGGCCAAGTCTAGGGGGCGGGCGATCATGATGATGGGCATAGGAGGAGTGGTGAGCATTGTTGCTAAGTGCCCATGTGGGTTTGGCCAGCCATCTTAGGACGGCCAAACTGACATATGCACTGAAATGCCTCCAACCCGAGCTGCGTTGCTGGGTAGGAGACAACAGAAACAGGCTCCCAGTTCCCTTGGGAGCACAAATCCAGGGCGCTCAGGTCAATCCTGGCACTTCTCTCATGCTGCTAGCAGCATGAGAGCAACGTCTGGATTGGCTGTAGGGGTGTCTGGGAGCTTCAGCCTGTGCTGCAATGGAGCCAGAGGAGCAGAGGAGCGGCAATGCAGAGTAAGCCTGGTATGTCCTTTTTTCCATGTTTTGTTATTGTCGTCGTCCCCTCCCCCACCAATTTCCCCTGAAACCAGCCGCTCCTGGCATTCTATCCAACAAAACTGTTTCTTCTTTTGATTGGTAACTCCAAAACAAACTGACAATTCAATGTGAAATTTTGACCCTACTAAAAGAAGTCCTTATGAGACTTCCTACCATCAGATGCTTTGTGAAACCTCAAGTTAAGGGTGACACCCAATGGATTAAACGTCATCCAAACACTTGCAACAGTTAGCGCATTGGCCTTAGCAAGTCTGTAACATGGGGTCCGCTGGAAAAGCACAGTGAAACTGACATACACGATATGGAACGTCAGGAGGATCATAAATAACCCCAAGAATAGGACTTGCACACAGCACTTACTGTAATGTCCATAGGCTGGTCCTGCAGAAACGCACGAAATAGCTGTAGCAATGGAGTGAACAATGTGAAATGCTTCATTGTAGGAATGTGTGATGTGGCCATAGTATTGGTCATTGTGATTTGCTCAGGGCAAAAAAGAAATGAAATACCAATTTTTTTAAGAGAGGCATAAAATATCCATGCATAATCATTAAAAGATGTAGGAAGTATGTTACCCTAGCAAAAATGTATAGAGTGCTCTCCAGAACTAGGCATTTTTAAAACGTTTTGCTATTATTAGGAGCCAAAATTAGGTGGTACTCTGAAGGTATTGCCTTATCTATCCTTTATGAATCACCAACCCTGCACTTATGCAGCCCGAGACCACAAAGACCTGGTATTTAATGCTCATAACTACTAGCAAAATCGCTAAAATTGTGTTATTTTGTGATTCACTAAAACAGCAGCATTGGGACATATTTAGACTGAAAGTGCAAATCTCAAAAAATTGCTAAATGTGCATCAGGCCCATAATGTCTTAGCAAATGTTATCGCTGGGAAATACGCTTCTGTTGCACCACTCCCACATTTGCGGCCTGCATTCTTTTCCTAGAAACCGACAATAGAGTACTTACATCTGTTGGGAAAGCCATTGCGACAAAAGTAACATCATGCTGCCGGGCTTGTGAAGTGACATAACAAAAAGATTCTTCTGCATTCAAGACTGACGTGACATGGGGACATGTGTGTGGATTGTGTGGCTCTACCAATATGTGCAGCAATCACTGGACTTGTTCAGGCTACTGTAACTTTAAAACAACTATAAGAATAAAGGTGCTATTGCACCACACCTTTATGAGCCCTCCAAACACTGTCACTATATAAATATTTTAAAGTGAGTGAGCAATCGCAAGTAGAGCTTAGAATCTCTTCTGTATCCCCAGTCGCGGCCGGTATGGCTCGCGGACGGACACAGGGGGTGTGCGGAGTGGTCGTGGGGGAGGTCGCACTGGTGGAGGAGTTTAATTTAAAAAAATAATAATAATAAATTAAACTTACCTTGAGGCCGGGTCCCGTGTCTTCTCGTCTCCTGCCTTTGACAGGAACAGGAAGCAGGCAGCCAGCTCCCTCCTCTAAGCCAATCACAACGCTGCAAGCAGCATTATGATTGGTCGGGATGGCGCCCAGCCAGCAGCTTATGGGTGGGCATGTTCTCCATGCAGACTGCATTGCAGCCTGCATGGAGAAGGGCAGAGTGCGCATGACTGGTTTGGGTGGCCTGAGTGGGCCGACCAAACAGTCTTTGCACACTCAGGAGTGGGCACACCACTCCTCCCCTGCTCGGAAAGGGGAGCAGAATCCGCCCAACCACCCGCCAGCAACGCAAACATAAAATGGTAATAACTAAAAGTTATAACCATTTAATGTTTCTGTTTCTCGCACTGCGAGAAAGCAGTGGGGCGTCACTCCTCTACCATAGCGGAGGAGCCACCGCTGTGTATCCCTCATGCTTCTATAGGGGGCATTGCCTTAAGACAGAGTTGTGCCATTCGAGATGCTCAAGAAAACCACATCAACGCTTTAGTACTTTGGTCTCTGCCCACCTTAAGACTGAGTGTTCAGGCTTTGCAGCTTGGTTCAGTGTTCACCACTGACACTGAATGGGGCCTGATAAAGAGTTCGGTGGAAACGGCAAATCTGTCATTTTCTGGAAGAAGCGCTAATCAGTAGCGTTCCTCCGCTAAGGCGTGGAGCGTCACCCCACTGCTCATAGAGCAGTGTAAAAGGAAAAATAAAATGATAATAGCTGACATTATTATCGTTTTATTTTTAGTATCATCTGATTAGGGCGGATCTTGCCTCCCCTGACGTCGGGGAGGAGGAGTTGTCACTGCAGTCTAAAGTGCTCATGATGCTTTGGCCGGCACGTGCACTTTGCATGTTCTCCATGCAGGCTGCATTACAACCTGGGTGGAGAACATGCCCAGGCTCCCTGTACCCCTCTGAGCGCTGATCCACAGCGCTCAGACCAATCTCAACTCTGCATTACAGTATTGTGATTGGCTCAGGGGAGCCTGGGTGCTTACCAATCACAACACTGCATTGCAGCATTGTGATTAGCCTAGGCGACCCTGATGCTTCCTGGAAGATGTGTGGAGGAGACACAATGTGGGAGAGACAAAGCAGAGATGCGGTGATCAGGTAAGTACATTTTAATTTTATTTTTCCCAGAGGCCCCCCCCCCGCCCCTACCCCGCCACCTCCGTACCGTACCTGTCGCCAAAGGAGCTAATTCTAAAGTAGTCTGCCAAATAATTTTCCCCTGGAAGCATTCTCTTAGGTGGAGGAAATTTAGCAATTGGAACAACCTTCATTTGTAGCATTTCTTCCATAAATTCTAATCATCCACTTCTGTTGAACTTTGCCCTAGCCCTTGGAGCCAAACATCCCTGTCAAAACTTGGCTATCTTATCATCAACATTTCGTAATTTGGTAATTGTTCTGGGCTCCAATTAAAAGGATGGTTAGTTCCAATAAAATCTGCTTTGACTTGTATTTTAGTGCTCATTGCTCGTTGTACAAAACGGCTGGTCGCAGAGAAATGTTTGAGCATTCAGGTGCTAAACATGTCTGGACAACAGCAGGGATGTTGCAGTTAGAAGTGGCATAATCCAAAAAATTAGCCCCCTCTCTGCAGAATGTGATGAGGGGCCCCTTATTATCCTATATCTCACATAAGGCCTTGGGGTGAATGGGGGCCCCTGAAAGGTTTGGGGCACTCGAAGTGTTGGGGCCCACCTGTGCCGCAGAGGTTGCACTGGATTACGTTACGCCCCTGGTAGTTAGCGGTTTTGGGGCTTATTTATGGGCCCTTGCGTCACTTTTGTGCCACCGGTGCGTCACTTTTTATGATGGACCAGCGGCATAAAAAATGCACCATGTTGCGCCATATTTACAAAGTGACGCATCTAGGTAGATGCGTCACTTTGTAAACCCCTGTGACACATTATACATGTGCCAGGTATAATGTATGCGGGGAAGGCATTCCTACACAAGAAAGGGTCGTAGAAGTGATGCAGTGAAATCTATAAGATTTCAATGCGCCACTTCTAGGATGCAAATGTGTCAATATCTTACGCCCGCCTGCCTCATGGCAGGTGTAAGACTGACGCAGGCACATTTAACATGGGACTTGCCCATGTTTAATGACCCATTGCTGGAGTTGCGTCACTTTTGTGACACACTCCATTAATGCGTCATTTGTGTGCCTACAGATACGTCAGAAATACGGACGTATCTGTAACTCCTTGCGACATGATGCGTCGTACTGTAAATATGACGCATCATTGGTGTCGCATGGAGGGCGCAATGAAAAGTGACGCATTGCTGTTTTCTCGCAGCTATGCGTCACTTTTCATAAATGAGGCCCTTTCTCTTTTACTCCGTGTCACTAGTCACCATGTCAGTGCCACTCAGTTCTCTTGTAACTGGAGCAAATTTCCGGTAGCACTCTTGTTTAATCTTCTGCCCACACAGTCTTTCCAGACACTAAGCACTACGAAGTTATATTCAAACAGCGCTACACAAATCCCTTTCATAAAAATATTATAAATATTTAAATACAAAACTTCACATGGTCGCTTTCAAAAAAGCATACAATAGACCCCTTACACCCACGGGCACAACACACACAACTAAAGCATGTTGTTGGAAAATGCTTCCAAACTATAAGTACTGGCAGGCAGTCAACCAGCATACACAGCAGAACTGCTCAGGTAAAGCCAGCGTATATACCACACTCTCACACACACACAACCACCTACTGAGATTCTGGTGCTTGAAAGAACAATAGACGGCCAGCCAAGAGGAAAATGCATAAGCCCTTCAAGACACCCGCGTGGCCCACAAAGACCACTCAAGAATGCAATTTACATTCACACGAATCTACACCAACCCCTTTAGAATGAAGTATTTACAGAGACATGTTAAGGCGTGGATGGGAAAGTGGGCAATTGCTAAGTTTGCTTATCTGTAATTTTACAACTTTGGTGCAAGGGACCTGAAGCAGCTCCTCACGCACGGGCCTGGGAAGTTTGACAGCTGTGTGCATATATGTTTTCACAAACACACACAATGGCTTGTTGGAGGCTCACTTCACAGCCACTGTGCCTGTACATCCCTCTGTTTGGTATTTCTGCATGCCTGCAATGGCTCTGAGCTCTGAAGCAGCTGAAAACGGCATAGAAACACCGAAATAAACAAAACACTGCTCTGTAGTACAGATAGGAAAAGATGAATGCTTCTGTTATATGAATCTGGCAGGGGCCGTTTACACAAAAGCCACACATTAGGCATGTTACCATCTTTTACCAGATGCGACTGCCTGAAATCAATTCTTGTCTCCCCCATGTCTCCAGGTTACACAGTTATTAGGCTCAGCCCCCCAAGAAGGATTTGAAGGACTGATGTTGTATCTGGAGAGTACAAAAGCTGCCAGGGAGGGCCCAGTGTGGTCCCCCAGGTCCACCGTGTGAGTCAACCGAGCTCCAGCTAAAGATGGATGTGCAGTGCATGTGCAAGAGAGGCCTCCGGTAAGTTGCAGGGGATGAAGCTGAAGACGTATAGTATAGGAAAGCTGAAGGGTCGAATACAAAGCTGAAGCGTTTAAAGACGGGAAAGTAACCTGCAGACTTATTGCTGTTGTTTCTCCTTCCTCTCCCTGTATCCTTGGGATCACATTGCCTGTGGAAGTTCACAAGGGTAACATCACATTCACTGAAGGAGACGTGATTCCACAAGGGACGACTACTGAAGAAGTGTAGAGTGCTAACCAAGCTCACAGACTGTGCCCACATCTGTGCCATGCATGACCCACCTGATTTACCTTACTAATATTATAATCCCCACAGAATTGCTGGGCACACCAAGATCTTTGCAACAGTGTCTTATCCCGGTAAAATAGTTTAAATGCTGTCTCTTTGTAACCAAGTAAGTAAGCTAGCGCAGATTTGCTGTCACATTTGTCATTGTTGCTAATCTCTTTGCAGCAGATTTTTTACATTTAAATAAATGTAAAAGTTGACTGTCAGCTCCGCGTGACTCCGTCCCTTCTCCCCTGCCACACCTTGACTCCCAATGTATGGATTCCTGGAGTAAATGTGTTCTAATTCCAGCGCTGACCTGATTCGTAGAAAATGTTCATTTCACACCAGCATGATATTCGTTGGCTTGCAGTTTGTTCTAAAAACTGCTCAATTATTAAAATTTCAATTCTGTACTGATAATCTCTGGATTCTGGACTCAGCAAGGTCCTTGTTATAGTCGGGCAATGACAATGCCATCCCCTGCACCTTGATACATTGGTAACTTTTCCTATTCCTCATAGAGTAACTAATGGAAATATAACTAAGATAGGGTTGATAGGGTGTTAGCGATAGGAAAACACTTCGCTGTCTTTACTCTTAGGGTTGTTGCAACAGCATAGTTTAAAGAATTTTAGAATTTCATGCAAATTCCATGAAATCCTGGGTTTTAGTTTAAATGCATCTTTTAATGAACCGTGTACTACCCCATCCCTCTGCTAAGAGTGCACGCTCAAATATCAATTCAAACCCATCCACATCATTGACTTCTCATGCTCACCAGAGAGGATGAAGAAGATTCCAGACACAAAAGCGAGGATGGTCCTTTGTGGTCGGATGTGCCCAATGTTGCTGATGACAAAGGCTGTGAACACTAGGAAGAGGCTGACCATGGGGAAAGGCGTAGCACTGCGGATCGTCTCTGCAACAAACGAGAAAAAGAAGACCAGGAAAATGAGAAAACAGAATGAGTAAAGAGCATGAAAAAAAAGGTGGGAGGGAGCCCACATCCTAGCGTACCAGCACGCAACATGCCCAGAGGCACTGCATTAAATACAGTGCAGGAGGACACTCACTTTAGTTGAAACTCTTTGCAGTGTTATCCATTGTTGTGGCAGCCAGTGCTGTGTATCTCTAGACATGAGTTTGAAGATATTTGTCCTTATTCAGTAGAGAGTAAGACTTACATTTGGGCGGCCCAATAACTCAACGTGGAACCAATCAAAAAGTGGGGGAGGGAGCAAACTGCCTGACATACCAGCACACAATCCGCCTAGTTGCTCTCACCAGTCACTTACACTTCTCGTCCTTGTAGTAAGGTGGAATATCAAAGGTTGAAATGCACACTTCCTCTAGTTGTACTGTGGAATGTAAAGCTTTTCTTAAAGAGGAATTAACTCACACAAACCTCAATACAGTGGCACTATTTTAAATGTCAGAAACATTGTAGCTAGTGTGGGAAAATAATGCACAAACTAACTACAAAGTAACATAGAATATCATGGAGCTATTTAAGTGATACAATTTGATGGTGGATGAGAACTGCAGTTTGCCTTTCCAACAATGAATGAACCAGAGTGTGTGTTGATCTCCCAATATTTACTAGCCATTGTGCAAGTTCAATGTGAAATTATTCACTGGAGAATAAGTATATCTTTGTTGAAAGGCACCCAATGACTTATTCCTCATTCCAACGCACACGGAAATATACACTTACTTGTAAGTCTTCCACTACTCAACCTCCACCCTTCCACTGTACCTAACCAACCAAATGTTCTTGTGTATGTCCAGAGTAATGTCCTACTTACTGCCATAAAAGTAGAGCAGGCTCTGGTCAATTGGCAGTACATTACGAGAGTAGGAGGTCCTATATTTGGTACCTAAGGTATATATATCTCTTAAACCCAGACTCTTTCACTTCAACATAGCCATACTTCTTGTAACAAGCTTAAAAGTCTACAGAATGTCGATCTCTGTTACACTCTCCACAGACACATGATTGGCTTTTGACTTTCTGTACTTTCGAGAATTCTTTCATATGTTAGGAAAGACAGACCTAACAGCAGGAGAGAAGGACTGAAATTCTGACCCTGCCACGCGAGTCAGGCCTATTCAAACAGGGAGCGGCCATGTGTGTCCCAGTGTTTTGAATGCTCCAAAACATTGAGAATAGGTCTTGTGTGGCCACAATATGTATGCGCCCTGACTACTGTGTTCACCGCTAAGGCTACCAGCCTTGGGTGAGTGTCTAGGTCATCCAAAGGGAAGTAGCTTGGTCTAGCTCCTCCGAAAGCCCCAACGTCTGTCCGCTCCAGAATCCATCAGCTCAACAGAGAATGTGGCGATGTGGCTACTAGGTCAATTTTAAGATTAAAAGAAGTTCATACAGTGGCACAACGTCAACAGGCTGCCACTGAGAAACAGGGGATTGTAGTTCAATGATTAGTAAATGCGGTCTCACTGGATGTACAGCACATGCCCTGAGACAGCTTTCCTAAAAACATGGACAACACTGCTTCAAATTGCTAATGAACTCTGCCCCCCGCCAAAGGGCCTTTTTGGTTTGAAAGGCTTCAGGCTTTTGGATGAACTTTTGTATCCCACACTAACAACTCTATAACAAAATGTGAAATCTTATGAACATTTTACTGTGGATGATTTAAAATGCCTAATTAAACATTTGAATCAATTGGTGTTTTTTAAGAAAAATTCAACTTTTTCCACTAATTAAAGAACTACAACAACCTTTTTTATTCTATTTCTGTATGGCGCTTTAGTTGATATTCTGCCACTGTACAAGCTTTTAATCAAGAGGTTTTAGTACCTTTACTAGGGATCCTTGGAAGGAGAAACATTAAACAACATGTTCAACTGGATATATTATAACGATTATAAGTGCACCAACAGGGGTGTGCTATTCAGATGGAGAAAGTGCCCCGGCAACAGTCAGTTTCAGACAGCTACAAGCCTGCTTTCAGATAGAGATGATCAATTTGCATGGACTGGCATCCCTTGGACATCTCCTACTTCCCTCGTCTCTGCCCTGCGGTGCGTCCTGCGGAGCGTTATGAACCCAGCACTTTGTCTAAGGCTGCTTCTCCAAGGCACAGCAATTTAAATTTGCCTTTTTCAGGGTGGAGGCGAGACTCTCAATGTGTTTAATTATTCAAGCAACAATAGTGATATGAATGACTAAAGATGACAGGGCATCCTACCGGTGGTCCTGTTCACCCTTGGTATGGACCTGGAACCTGGGTGCATATTGTCAAAGCATGGTTGCAATTCATAAAGGAATGTGTTTTTAGGATAAACATTTGTATGCATCTTTTATTTTTCATAGATATTTGGTTAATGTGCACAGTTTCTTCAAAAGAGTGCTGTACATTAATGGAAGATACTTGGACTACACTAAATCGCAAACATCAATTGCCGATTTTAGTCATTTGAATCATACCCTGGCATTACATTTGATTTCACAGACGCACAATCGTATTGATATCACACACATTTACAATTTTAGCCCCAGGGAGGCTAAGTGATTTGCCCAGGATCGATTTTTCTTCAGTAAGGCTCCACCCTTGCTTGAAGCCCACGTCCTCCACTTCCAAAGTCTGCTGAATAGCCACTAAACCACAAATTCTCCTACATTAACAAACTATATCATGCAATCAATTACACAAACTACTTTAAGACGATGGATCAATTGTAAGAGCAAAAGCCTAGTTTCCAATAACATTCCAAAAAGTCAAGTCTCATCCAAATGTTTTAATTTGTTTAGTTTTTATGTAAATGGAAACGTATACAAATGGGGTTTGTTTTATGGAGAGAAGTGGAATATGCAATCCATTCTATCAGTGCCAGTAATAATGTGTGGCACCGACTGCACTATTGCCCCCAGAATAATCACTAGAAATGAAGCCAATACTTTTCCAACTCACTGAGGATATTGGCCGTGTTCTCTGTCACAATATCTGTGTCCGGGCCATGGAAGAACTCTGACGCCACACATCTGCCCTTCTCTTTTCCTGCAGAAAGAATATAAGGAAAGGGTGAAAAGTAGGCTTTTTTTTCTTCTTTTTACTAACATTGATAGGTGAATGTACATATAGAGAATATACATTAATGACAGTGAGCCCCACACCTTCCGCAGCAAAAAAAGAGCATTTCAGCCCATGTTCAGTTGTGCTTAGACAATGCGAAGTATTTCCATGGAATATTCCGCTTGAGCTCTTTTTTTCAATTTTCCTCCGCTCCCAGGGGTTCTCCCCGGTGATCAACGTAACAGGTTTTTTTTTAATTGTGCTTCTTAGGCGTGACCGCGCCTCGTGTACTTTGAGGCTCCTTAAAATTGATGTGCATCAAGAAACGAGTAATCTTTGCTTTCAGCGCCTTGGAAAGCGTCTGCAGCAATCTGACAGGCTCTGATGAGCCCGGAGCAGCATCAAAGGTTTTCATGAATTCCCTTATGCAGGGATTTCTCTATCATTGGTCTATAAATAGACGCTGCTAACAGAATGTATTAATAACATAGGAATCGGGAGAACGAGGCTGGCTACTGCTGACTTTGTCTTCCGTCCTCGCCTTATCCCTCAACTGGCTGCATTGCAGAACTCAGGAAATATATCTCCATTTTAGAACTTGAGAGAACAGCGAGCAGGGGTGTGTGTACGGAGCATCACTTGTACCTTTTCACCGGGCAGTGGACAAGTGGGAGGTTGCCATTCGGGAGACTGTAACATTGAAGAATTTAAAATGTTGGGCGCAAGTGAAATTTTGGGAAAATAAAATCAATGTACTCTTATTTTTGTGAAATGTTAATATGACATTTAGTGCTATACTTTGCCACAAAGTGCGGCTTAGTGTCAATGCGATTTAGTGTCAATTTTTGACCAAAGGATGCATTTTATTCTAAATATAGCACAAAAAAGATGATTGTCATTAACAACATACGCTCACGTTCTGATCGTCTGCGTCCCATGCTATAATTATACCACAAACAGTTGCATAATTACGCAACATGGCATCATTTTGGAAATTTTGCGTGACACTTATATCGCAAAATTCATGAAATTACGCCTGCGTAATTTAAGTTTACCCTGGCCTAATTAAAGGACCATTTTAAATGTGGAGTGTGACCGTTTGCACAAAATAATGTGCAAACTGTTGATGCAGATGAAAGGTGGAAGCAAGGTCACAAATAGGTTAAATACAAAGGAGCCGAGTACAATGTCAATTCCTCTTTCTATATGTGTTGCAGAATGCAGCACACATTGAAAGAGGAAGCAAAAAGGAGAAATAAAGATATTTCTCATCGTTATGCCTCACCTGGGGAGGGGTATCTTGTTCGCGAATTCCCCAGTTTACTAGTTCTGGTAAGTCTGGAGATGTGCCAAAAGCCATGGAAGTTTCAATGGAACACCCACGCAACGCCCATGGAATGCCTCCCTGACACAGAGTAAGACAACGCACTGATTTGTGCTGCGTTGCTTTACTCGAGCTTTATGAAGCCAATCAGGGCCACGCCAGGTGGCCTTGCGTGGATTCATGAATCTCTTTTTTTTTTATCTAGATCTTCTTCATGTTCAAAAACTTGAATTTCACAGAAAAAAAACAAAAATGAACTTATTTAAGTAGCCTTGCCGAATTTTTGCAAGTGATCTCATCTTTGATTTACACGACAGGTCTTTCTGTGACTTGGCTCTTGGTTTGGCTCTTAGGGTGAGCTCTGGCGTTGCTATCTCCACAAGGTTTGTTGCTTTCCTGCCTCTATTTTCTTGTTGCTTTCTAGTCAACAATGTTTATGTAATCGAATGATATGATATTTGCTGGCCATATATTTCTTCAGATGATTTGAGCTTTGTTTGTTATATTTTAGATATAGGGAATATATTTAGGCCACCGCCACACCGGTGGTCCGAAAGCCCTGTTAGGACTTTGGTGGTTGGACCACCATTGCACCACTGCAGCCGAAAGGGAACCACCATTTCCTGGTGCTCCTGCGGTGGTCTGAGGTCTGCAATATGCTTGGTGGTGCCCTGAGGCACCGTCAAGTATATAGCTAATTTCCTCACTGCCAGCGTTGTCATGAGATTCTTCCTCTATGAAAAGGCTGGAGGTGAGGAAAGAAAGGGGGCCCTACAGGGCCCCCTCTTGTCCCTGTGCGCATGGGAGCATGCAGGGGGGCACATGTTGTACCCTCCAGCATTTCTGCATCCTCAGTTCCTGCACAGTAAGAAATGCATGACATGGTGCATTTCTTCCTGTGCAGGAACATGCACCGGCTGTCCCGCGGTGGTGCTGTGTCAGGCTCACCATGAGCATTTTAAACAGCAGCGCCATGGGACCGCCATGTGGCCCGCCTGCCAGAATACAAAAAACTTGTAATCTGGCGGGTGGGCGGCAGCAATTCTTGGCGATGGGGGGGGGGGCAGCGGTGGCGAGGCATCCGCCCTCGCACCGCCAAAAGTTGTAATCGGGCATTTAGTATTTTGTATTGTCATAACTTTATCTGTGGGTTAAATCGACTGTTAAGGAACAATAAATCCTTCAATCAATCAAAATAATTTACCTCAATTATTTAGAACCATAAATACCATAGAATTAAAAAAATTAAATTACATAAAATAAAACATCCTTACAATCAAATACAATTCATGCAAACATAATTTAATTCATATGATTTAAATGCATTTTAACATCCCAATTTTTTGTAAAATATTTTTTATTGGAAGTTTAAGATAGTAAACAGTACAAGAGTTAAGCAATATATAACGAGTTAAATAAAGCATAGAGTTAATAAACTCATTTGGATGAAGAATCCCCTAAAAAAACAAAGAGTTATGGAATACAAATCTAGTAACAAGAACTAGTGAAATGAATCAATAATATTTATCTATGTCTTACGAGTTATTTACAAAAAAGAAAGAAAGAGAAAAGGAAAAGATAGAAAGAAGAAATAAAAGAAAGGGGAAGAAAGGGAAGAAGTTGAAAGAAACCCAGGAGTTTTAGGAAAGTGGTGGGTGTGAAGATAGAAAAGTAGTAAAGGGTAACCACAAAAATCAGGTTTAATTTTTCGAAATAACAAAGAAGATGAGACAGTAGATATTCTATGTTCATCACAGATAAGATTCCACCAAACCAATAAGCATCATTTAGAGTTATCTTTCCAACAAGTTAGTATAACTTTAAAACCAAGTGCAATAAAAAGATCAAATACTACAGATTTTGCAGAAAGTTTAATAAAATCAGCAGATACAGTACCAAGAAAAAAATTTTGAATGGATAATGGAACATTACATGAAAATATCAATAAAGATTTTGACCATATAGATTTCCAAAATGTATTCACTTTAGGACAATAAGGTCAAAGTACCATCAGAGGAATGACATGAGCAGCATAGGAGTGAGACAGAGGAATCAATTTTATGAAGGACGGAAGGAGTAATAGGGCTCTATTATATACAACAAATAAGGACTGTGTAATATTGGCAGCTTTGAAGGTATTACAAATTTTACTTTACAATTGATCCCTTTGGTGGACAGATAATGATTGAGATAAATCTGTCTCCCATAGAAGTTCGATAGACGATTTATTCCTCTTAGGGAAAGGGGAAGAGAGAGACTTATATATGAAAGATGCTTTGAGGATGGAATCACGAGTAATGTTGTAAATCGGTGTCGTTGGAGTGAATGGCGTAACATCAGAAGTAAAGTTGTTGTTTAGTAAAAAGGATTGAAGCACAGGAAGTAGTTGGTTATATTGTTGTAGGCAAGAATCAGGTAGGTTATATTGTTCTTGCAACCGAGGAAAAGATAGAATGGAGTTGTGAGAGACCAAATGATAAACATAAAAAATACCCTTTTCCTTACATTGTTGGAAATAAAATGATTGATGACGAAATTTAATAAATTAATTGTACCAAATAGAAGATGCAAGGAAAAATTGACAAAAGTCAGAGCCTTGGGTAAAGATTGTATAAAATAGATGTTAGGAGTATTTTAAAATTGGATTTTTAGATATGAATGTACAATTAGACATGAAAACAACATCAAGAAATGAGAATTCATGTAATAAAGAATGTTAAAAAAAAATCCAAGTTTGTATGGGAGAGTCATGGAATTCTTAGGTCAAAGCATAAAATTGCCAAATTAAAAAGGCAGTATGATACAACTTAAAATCAGGAAAACGTACACCACCTACGGTCTTAAGTCGAATTAGCTTGGATAAAGCAATACGGACATGTTAATTATTCCAGAGGAATTTAGTACAGATAGAAGTGATTTGAGAAAAATATTAATTAGGAATTTTAAAGAGTAACAAATATAGCCTAAAAAGAACATGAGGAACAATCACCATTTTCATGGTATCTAATCTAGACCACCAGGATAAAAAAGAGGAGTCCAGGAAGACAATAGATTTTGAAGTTTATGTTTTAAAGCAGTAAAATTATGAGCGAGTGCATTGGGTATGGTGGAGGAAAACCAGATTCCCAAATATTTAATCTTAGAGGGACACCATGTAAAATTAGTATTATCAAACATATAATGATAACAGGAAGAGTTTAATGGTAAAATCTTAGTTGTAGAAAGATTGTTTTGTAGCCAGAAATACTGGAGTACAAACTAATCTCCTGCAAAAAAGGTTCCAGGAGGGATTAGAAATATAGACCAGAATATCATCTACATAGGCAGAGGGTTTGATTTCTAGGGAGTTGAATTTAAAACCAGTTACAAAGGGATGACATTTAGCACGTCCAAGAAAGGGTTCCAAACAAAGATGAAAGAGCAAAAGTCAAATAGGACAACCCTGTTGAGTGCCTCTATGCAAATTAAAATAAGGGGGAAAATGACCATTAACAAATCTCCTTCTGATATCAGACTCAGAAGATGTATCTTCTGTATATAGTAATTCAGAATAGGATTTAAAGGTATTAATAATGTCAGAGTCAGAGGACATCATATTGTTCTTATGCTTATTACGAATAGGGCCAATAGTTTTCCATTCCGATTTGATTTTTAAATAATTGTCCAACATTTTACCAGATTTATTTTGCCCTCCATGGTATTTGGATTTAATTTTAAGAAGGACATTGCAAGCGTCGGCCATAGCGACCTTATTCAGGGCAGACTTGGCTTTAATCAATTCCTGTAAATTCGAGGAGGATTTGGAAGTGAAATTGGTATGTTCAAGAGATTTAATACATTGGAGAGCTGAGAGGTATTTAGAATCAGATACTTTTTTCTTTTTAGCTGAGTAGGCAATAGTGAATGCCCTGTAGAATGCCTTAAAAGCGTCGGAATTGTTGTGAACAGAGGCATCATTGGATTGATTGAAATTTTAAAAAGTCATTTATAAAAGAGGTCACTTCCAAAATAAAGGTTTGGTCTGATAGTAAAGAATTATTAAGTCACCAACGTCACTGTTTAGAAGCATTAAAGTACATATCAAATTAGACTTTCTATCAGTAAATGGTCTAACCAGTCATTAAAATCACCAGCAACTAACATCCAAATTTATGTAAACTATTATTCTGTCATAAAATAATCAATGAATTCCTTCTTATAACCATCAACATAAAAAATCTGCAAACCACATAAAATATCAAAGGGGACGGTAAAGAAGGAAGATTAAAAAAAGGGTGGGAGACATGATCTAAAATGGTCCTCCATAATAACAGGAATTATGTCTCTCTTACCAAGCAAATGTTCAGAAAAAAAAACAAGAAGATGATGCTGGTCTGTCTAGATAAAGTTCCACAGTTAACTACAAACCGCCTAGAAACTATTCTCTTCAGAAGGAGACAGCAGCACACTAAAAATCTAACTAGAAGAAATCTAAAATGGCTACTCTTGACCCATGATAACCCAATTTAACTGTTAAAGATATTTCCGTGCTGATTCTGTTGGTATTAATCCACTCCAGCTAAGAGTTTATAACTTTACGAATCAGTTGATACATGAACATTTTGATTTCATTCCCAGTGGATATTTTGGAGAGAAGGAATTTGTTCTGTTAGGTTACGTGACATCAAATTTGTAGAATGGGATATAAAAAAGGATAAGGCATATGTTTAAAATGGCACACATGGATTGAGCGTGGCGGGAGTGAACGGCGGGTGCTGATACTGGTTTTTAACTGTGCAGACTGTCAAAGAAAGATGACACACATTTCTGTTTCTTTTGTTCTTAAACAACTAATAAAATTGCTATAAAATAAAAATGGCTGTCATGGATTGAGCTTCTGTGCTTCTTGTCTCCAAATTATGTTCAAGAAATAGTTGTAGGTGGGTCCTAAATTTCAATGGGAAAAGAAGCCCTTCCTCTTACTTACTTACACGCCCTCTGCAGTAAACTGTCTGCTTCAAAAAATAGTAAAGCTGGGCCAAGAGTTGAAGGTATGTGGGAATGAGGATTACATCAAATAGTCTTTTTTCACTTAAATATATTGGTGTTGCCGTAAAGCCACAGGACACTATTATGGGCAGGGCAGTCTAACATGGTGGTGAAACAGGCGTTCCAGATTTGGTCATGCCTATATCGCATGTTTCCCTGATACATTCATGAGTTGCTCATCCAGTCCATTTTTCTCTTTGCATTCTGGTACTTGTAGTCATGGCTGTATAACGGCACAGAACTAAAACCTCAGAATGCCAAGAAAGCTGCATAGCAATAGACCTGAGAAATCTATGAACTTTGCAAGTCACGAATGAGTAGACGATCTAATCCTACATTTCTTCTTTGTATTCTCGTACATGCGTTTTGGATTTTTTCCATCATAAATGCAGGGCAACATGTACTACAGTGGTAAAAAAGGACTGGTTGAGAGACAAACCTGAAAATAAGCAACACATGAGAACGTTGGTGCAGTGAAAAAAGCATAACATATATTGTTATGAGAATCGTGCCAATCTAAAAACCCAACAACTCCAGACAAACCTACTCTTTAGAGCTAAGGTAACTGCTTCCTGTCACCAGAAAATCCTGACACTAAATTAGTGAAAATCTCACCAGTCTAACAATACTCAATATACAACAATCTTTTTAAAACCAATAGTGATTGGACACACACTTTTTAGAGATTAGGTAATTGCTTCCTACCCATAAAATCATAACACTGAAATTGCCCGAGAGTCCAGTTCTGTCCAGCAGATTAACGTCACAAAACACAATTTTATGTAGAAGGCTGCCATTGTCACAAAGCATTCAGCAAGCTTGAAAAATATAGACTGTGTAATTTACCAGCAATAAAGCACACCCGCCACAGCCCTGCATGGAGTGCCATCTTCACTTCTTGGGTCTGGTTTTGAGGCAGAACAATGCCCTCTTCGACGTAGAGCCAGTAGTCAGTGCTCACAGCGATGCCCACCAGGAGGAGGCCACAGGCTCCAAAGACGCTACTGAGCAGGGTCAGTGCTCGACTGCTGCAGTTACTCATCCTAGGAGGCAGGGGAAGCCGAGCAAAGAAACCTCGGCACAGCTCTACCTGGAAGACAATAGGAAGAAGACGATATGTGAGTTCACCTGCATCTGGCATTAGTAATTTAAATGATCAAGATATTTGCAAGTTTTAAAATATATTCCATTAGTTAATTGAACGTCATTATTTGAATAGTTATTTGAAAAGTAATGCTTGTCCCATTAGGGTGAGGCATTTGTTTGTGATATATATTTCTAATAACTGAATTTACATATGTTTCCATGCAAAGTAGTAAGCCATAATGTACATTTTGTGCAAAAGTTAATGCTGTTTTAATATCTGTATATAAAGGATCAATAGATTCTAATAAGTTACCAAAATAAGGTTTACAGAGCCTAATAGAATAATATTGTGTTGAATGTAATTAGGTAAATATTCTGGATGCATAAGTATTTCTTTATTAATGGAATGCATTTCTGAATATAAAGCATCTCATAGAGCAATAATATAATGTAAATCTTGTGTAGTCCATGAATTTGCAGGATTATAGTAGTTATGAATAATTGCAAATGATTTTATCTATTTGTTAGAAATTGTTTGCCTCTAGAATTGCTATTATATTTTTCATGTCTCTGATGAAAAAGAAAACAAAAAATCAAGCTTCCTGTTGTGCTCAAGATTACTGGCACACGAGGGGAGTGACCTTTAGAAGGTGGATAGTTTTGGAGATGTTTTCACAAATCCATACCTATGAAAGTTATGATAGTGAAGACAGAGTGCATTCTAGTCCAATCATTCCTCCACATGTATCTGCTGATCAATAAGGTCATGACTTCCCTTTAAACCTACTTGTTTTAACACTGGAAAAAATGGGGTGCGTTGATCGTGGTACAAGTTTGAAAGTGACTGTATTTTCCAACTCAAGGCAGAGTGTATTGTGAGAAAAAAACAAATTAAACACAGAAGCATGGGCATGAGGCTTAAAGAATTTGCTGCGACTTACTCTTGATGTGCCGCTGGCTTACTGACTTCCCTCCATTGTTCCCTTTCACAACCAGAATTAAATTTACAAACTGCTGCCTCAAACATAGAGACAGACAATGAAAACACCCCAACCTAGTTAGCAGATCTACTCATCATCTCTAGCATTGGCAGAACTATTGAGCACATAAGTAGTCATTTTCTAGTGGCGCAGTACAGATTGAAACATTGTACCTAGAAATCTGAGAACCTTCACCCCACCCTCCATATTAAGTATGCAGGTCAAGGCCCGCCTTTCCAAACAGCACCTATACTATGGTCATAAGGCATACTTCAGATTGAGGGCCTTATTACGAGTTTGGTGGTCCTCCTATTGGCCCACCACTGCTGCACCGAAAGGAAGATTGCAAAGCCCGTCGAGCGGCTGCCCGCCGGATTACAACTATAAGCCATGGCGGGCAACAGTGCTGTGGCGGTCTCATGGCGGTGACTGTATAAGGATCATAGGTGATCCTTATTTGCAGATGCCACTGTGACAGTGCCTGCAGCACATTCCTGCACAGTGTGGCATCCATGCCACAATGTGCAGGAACTGGGTTGTATTTCCAAGGAGGCACAACATGTATCACCCCGCGCATGCACCTCTAGGCCCAAGAGCGGCAGGGGGCCAGTTGCCTCTCTGCCACCATCTTCATGGCGGGCTCACCATCATGAAAGGGGCGGTGGACTAGCAACTAGTAATATGCACGGCAGTGCTGTAGCGGCACTGCCAGCATATTGCTGCCTCCTTCCGCTGCGTGATTGCTGCAGGATCCTGGATCCCGAGCAGACATGCGGTCCTGTGGCTTTCCTGTGGCGGTCCGACAGCCACATTCTGAATACTGTGGGCGGGCACACAGTGGTGGCAGTGGTTGAACCACCACGTGTACGATGGTCCTGTGGACCGCCGTACTCGTAATAAGACCCTAAGTATGCATTTGATTTTAACATTTTCTGAAATTGTCCACTCCTCTCTCCATCTCGCAGTAACTCGATTATGTTATGTTGTTTTTTCATTGGAATGCACCCTCACGTGGAATGCACCCTTGCGCAGGTGTAATGTATGAACAAATAAATACCATTGAATTCCAAGGGTTACAAGACTGCAATTCACAAAAGTCTTTGTAAATTTGGTACTATATTTTTACATGTACCTACAAAAATCTGCGATTTTTCAGAGGCATTATGTCCTTAAGTAGGAATAGAACCCCCTACAAAGGCAGTTAGCATCATGCCAATTGATATGAAGCATGGGGCTTATTTACAAGCCCCTTGCACCACCGGTGCATCACTTTTTATGATGTTCCAGCAGCGCGGAGTGCAGACCCATATCTATGATGCCAAGCAAAGCTACTTCGGATAGCTTTTCATGGCATCGTAAGTATGGTGTAAGCCAAGGCAGTGCAAGTCACTGTGTTGCCTTACAGTGCTTCAGGGGGGCATTCCATGAGCATTGCGTTTGATTTTCGCATGCAACACCCATGGGTTTTGACACATTCCGAGATTTACAAGGATCTGTAAACTTAGGAATGCGTCAAAACTGTACGCTTCCCCTGGGGAGGCGTAACAAGGAGACATATCTTTATTTCTCCTAGTTTCTTCCTCTTTCTATGTGTGCAGCACTCAGAGAAAGAGGAAAAAGCCTCCATGGATTGTTTATTTGCAGGAAGGTGTCCCTTCCTGCATAAAAACAATCCTGGGAACAACACAAACACCATTGCACTATGGTGCAAGGGTGCTTGTGTTGGCTCTAGGCACCAAATTGTACGCTTGCATTGGCTGAAAGGACAGGAATGCCCCATATCTTGTAAATACAGTGCATTCCTGCCCTATCAAATTGGTGTAGGGCAGAGCAGCAAAAAGGCTTGCGGCCCTGCTCTGTGCTAATTCATTGCAAATGAGGTCCCATGTTTTCAGCTTCAAAATGAACATTTTGTGTCTGACTCACAAAGATTCTCCTGTGACTTGATATTGTAGAACTCCAGACTTACTCATGATTTCCAGGAGTACGTTTGGGGTAGGTAAGGAGTCTTCCTGGCTTGCTCCTGGAATTGAAGAGTAAGTTAAGAGTACAACAAGAGTAAGTAACACCTACTCATAGCTAAATTCTTTTCGAATCTGGCTCATATTTACCTCAACACTGGCAGCCAGACATAAGGACACATCTTAAACACTGCATTGGTTATCTCATATGATTAGGGTCTAATTATAAGTTTGGCAGTCTGGGGACCACTGCACCGTCGGTCCGACAGCCAGATTACAACTTGGCCAGTCAGACCGCCATAGCTCCGCTGGCGTTGCGGTCTGAGGGGGGCAATGTACTTAGTGGGGCCCTGCGGCACTGCCAAGCATATTACGACTTTCCTCATCGCCAGTGGTCTCATGGAGGTTCTTACTGCTGGCGGTGAGGAAAGAAAGGGGCCCCTTCAGTGGCCCCTCTTGGCCCTGTGAACTTGGGTGCATGCAAGGGGGCATATGTTGTGCCCACCATCTGCCTGTACCCCATTCCTGCATGGCATTGCATGGACTGCGCAGTCCATGCCATTCAGGAACTTGCACTGGTGATCCCACGGCAATGCTGTTACTGCACCACTGCGGGACCGCCACACCGCCCTCCTGACCACTATTTTACACATAGTCTGGCAGGTGAGCTACAGTGAAGTTTGGTGGTTCAGGAGGGTGATGTGCCATCTGCTCCCGCACTGCCAAAACTCATAATTAGGCCCTTAGTGTTGGCAAACTCCTAAACTTTCAACATTGTATCATTTGCATTGAGCATTTAGCATAAGCAGACACGTTTTGATCACTGCAGCCGCTGTAATTTACGCAGAACGAATCCAGGTACTGCCTGCAGTCTCTTTCCCTATCTGTATATAGGAATATTAGCATTACTTGATGCTGAATGTTGAAGGATCTCAGTTGCCCTTTTACGGAAGAAAATTCTCTTTTTGGCAACATAATTTAAGAAATGTATAAACTGACAGAATATTCCTACAGGAAATGGTGTACAAAGGAGTCTGGCATTGGCAGTAGAATATTTACAGAGAGATGTGGTGAGGAAGAATGACATTATACGTTGACAAAGCATAACATGCATTGCTTATATTTACAACGTAAAGTGTTTTGCCTGTACTCATGTTTTCGTTTTTTAAGTGCCAGTGCTCATATAAGAGAAGGGTGAGCCAATGGCAGCCACTGGATCGCCTATACTCCTGCATCGTTTTAGCTTGCAGTGTAGCACGAGCTTCAGCACTTTTGATGATTTAATTCAGTGGAAGCCTGACTTACATGAGAGAAAGGTGTAACTCAAAAGGGTCCTTTCGATTCAGGTGTTGGTCCCACCTCACTCTTGTGAAACAGTTTATAATATGCTTGCAAATCTGCTTTAATTATTAGCAAAAACCCAATCTTGATGTGGGGTGAACCCAATAATGATTTTGATTGGTTTAAAGAGAAATAAGATTCTTAACCTATTGAGTCGATACATGTGTCATTTGCTGGGGACCAGGGATCTTTTAAACGAGCATTCGTAAGCACCAAGAACCCTGATACTCAATGTCAGTGATAAATGTCAGAAGACTCAATTCAATTCCATCTTCTGACTTTACACATCCAAGAATGGCAGTATGGACACCCCGTATTCTCCATCGGTCCATCAGTTTTCTCAGAAATCATGACCATCACACCGTAGATGGATGCCAACCAGTTCTGTATTGAAACTGTCAACATTAAATTGATGCTAGAACAGCACCTTAAAACAAACCACGAACTACTCTCCAACAATTGTGGCACCCCAACTTCAGCAAAATGTCAAAACCCTTTCTAGTCAAAATGAGACACCAATTTAACTAAGCCACTCAAATCTTCCTTTAGTAGATAACCCCAAGATGGATTGTCCTTAGAGGAGCTTAGTCACCAGAGAACCACATATTTCCTTATAGCAAGACAAGCAGCAAGCTGGAAATTACAAGAGCCTGCCACAGAACAACCTCCTGTTGTCTATCAGAGAGTGGGTATGCACATGGGCACCCTCAGCATGTGCTAAGCATGATAAATGATACTGCTTGTGTAAATCACTAAATAAAGTCAGCAAAGAATGGCAGCAAGACTAGATCAGAGAGGTCTAACATTGGGTCATCCTAGCTGTTGGCTCAATATATATTATTTCAAGCATGCAACATGCTCCTGAATGCTTTCAGCTCTTGCAAAGAGCGCAAATGAGACATAGCCTACAACGCCGCTTTTCTGCTCCGTTTCCCTCAGTTACGCAACACCATTCTTCTCTGCTCCAAGTAGGGCTTTGAAGGATTCCAAAGTACCTTCCGCCTGACTTCTCCTCAATTCTATCTCTGATGCTACCAACCCCTTCCCTACACGTGCCCGTTGCAAGTCGTAGGAATCTCCCTCAGATAGGCTAGGCTAAACCCCTCAGATTTTACCTGACAAAAATGTGCCTAGATATAAACATCGAGAACCGGCATAATTGATTGTGAAAATGCCTTCCTTACTGAGTTTCCATGTCATTTACCCATCTCTTAGTAGCGCTTTTTACTCGGAAACTTGACTTGAATTACATGCATCAACCCAGTCCTGGAAAATCTAAACTGGCTCTATATAGAAGCTCGCCCCATGTATAAAAGAGAGTGTTGAACCAACCAAACTCCTCTGTTTATCTCGTTGGAAAGTTAACCACTTCTGTGGAAGCTGCAAGCGCAGCAGAAAATTGGGCCTCAGCACCAATCTGACTAGAGCTTAACCAGCTGCTTCTTGCCCACCTTTTGGCACCTTTGGGATCTTGAGAGAATCTTCAGATTTGAACCCCTGCTCCAAATGGATCCTTTATTTGGTCTAGCAGGAATAGGTTGAATCTGGGCCTTTTAAAGATCTTGAAGTTTCTTTTCAAGCTGCCGGCCTTGATTGCTCTTCCACTTCCCTCCGTCTTCATTGTGTACATTTGTTCAGCAGTAGGCAGCATCCATGCTGTTTTAATCATATTAATAATAACTCAAGAAACTGGTGCATGACTACTGCTCTCGTCACAAGTTCCCATTTCTGCTCTTTTGGCATCTTTTTTGCTCCTTTAATAGCATCTTGCCTGGCACATGTTGCCTTATGGATTACTGGGCCATCTATGATTAGCCCCTTTAACGTGTCTATCTCTCACATACTCTCACCCATCACACCACCAGGTGCTGTGTCCCATAACCTGATAACCGCATCTCAGTGGTCATCACATATGACATGAAAGCAGGACCAGTAAGTGATTGTATGCTGACTATTACATGATGAGGATCAAGTCCTCTTCAAGCTGAGTTGCAATATTTTTAAATAACTGATGAGTGGGCTTTTAATAAATCACAGACTCCCCTTGATTTATTCTTCAGACTCCAACGTGTTTCTGTACTCTGCAGATAGCACTACTTTTCAATTTTCAGCCCTGGCAAAATATTATAGCATAGCGTTTGATTATATTTTTTTTCTCCATGTCAATGAAAACATATACACGGAACTATTCCAACAAGGTTTTTAGGTCTCGCCTGAGCCAGCGCTTTAGCGCTGCTCTGGCGAGAGCTATAGAAAACGGGGATTTGGAAGTGCAAACGAGTGCTTTTCAGGCCCCCAACTACAGTGCATGTGTGCCGGGCGCGCGCACCATTTGGCAGCCTGCGTGTACATTTCGCGGGCGCTTTGATGTTCTCAGTGAGCCGCGCGGCCACTGCGAACATCAAAGCGCCCGCGAAAGTGCTCACCATTTGCCACCCCCTCCCTTATCGGGCTCTAATCTTCTACAGCACGGACATCGCCGAGGGGCATCAGGGTGCGTGTGTAATTTTTAAAAAATATTTGTTGCAAGTGAAAATAGTACGAAAGCAGCATTTCCCTTCTGTTGCTGATTCTTTTTAATTTTGGCTTTCCCTCTTTCCGCTTCACGTTAGGTGCCCTCCTCCCACCCTCCAAGCACAAACGCAGGGTTCTCAGCACACGTTTATTTATGAATTGTTATATAGTTGACATATTTACTTCTCTCTCAGGATGAATTCGAATGCACAGATCCTTTCTAGACTGTGTTCTGAAAGCATATACATTTAAATTGAACTAAGAGGAATACATACATGATATTGAAGATGTATGCATACAAAAATTACAGAAACTTTGTAGGAATTAAAGTCCCAGTCTAAAAGAGTATTCTGCTGTACTCATTATTGGCCCTGCACTGTCTTCATTAACTGCAATCTCCAGCCTAAGCAGGAGCAGACTGCCTGAAGCATTCGACTGAGCATCTGCCGTAACTTAATTGCTAGTGGGTAGGTGCACTATAACCAGCAAAACATCCTTCTCGCACAATGAGCCCTTTGTCATCGACGACGCTCTCAATCATTAACCTCTTTCACCGCCAACCTCATTCAAAACTTTTGTTTAGAGCAGTTCACTGTTCGTTCTAAATACAATCAAAGACATGATTAGCCCCATTTACTGCACTGCACCCAGGCAAAATCTGTAGCCATGTAGAGCTTCATCTTAAAAAAGTCTTGGCAAAGCTAATACGTCTCGCCTACGAGAGATATTGGCTTTGACAATATTTAGTAGTAGTCATGCTGTACAACAGCACGGATGCTTTGTAGTGTGGCAAGAACTTATTTTAAAAACGTGCTACGGCACCGCTAGGTGCTAATGATTTCCTTTTTTAACCAATGCGGGATGCATCATAGACCTTTTTTATTATCATTTTTTAGCAATGCTGCCCCGCAGCCATACTGCTATACAGCATGGCTACAAATCGGCAATACCCAAAGTGTGCAACATGAACAAAAGGCAACGTGAATAGTCTGAAATGCAAGACCTATTTGGCTTAGCCAATGCTTGCTAAATCGTCACAATCCCTCCGTGATTCTGAGGAAATCCGTTAATTTCCCCATGCGTGGAAAAAAATGATATTTGGCAAAATATCACAAAGAAAGCAATTATGCCCAGGTCTATGTCTTAGGGAAAAGACATTTTAAAGTACATAACATTTGTTGTCACAATAAAAGCAGATAACATCCGTTGTCAAAATAAACACCCATTTCATAGGCAACAAGCATTTGCAATGCAATAGGTCTCGCAGTTACACGAGTTAAAACTATTGGCATTGTAAATGACAATGCCAATAGGCATTGTTATTTGCAATGTCAATAGCTCAAACTGGCGTAAATGCGAGACCTAATGCATTGCAAATGCTTGTTTCATGTGCCACCTACGTTCCTTTAGTGAGCCCCCAAACTCTCATGTTGCTTTCTGCAATAAGTTTTGGCTCCCTTTTTTAAGATTTGTTTTTTCTGCTAGCCTTTTTAGGGCCAGTTACATGATTCTTACCTACCCATAGAGCAGTTCTATTCACAGGATCCCACTCAGTTGCCATTGCGGTTAACTAGCTTGACAATTGATTAATCTATTTCTGCATTTGGAGACCTGTTAGTACCTGATGTGTTAGCCATTAATTGAGCTTAATGAAATAGGTACTACTACAGATGTTCACCTAAGCTTCTCCTACTCACCTGTGCCTTCAACTACACCGACTTGTGAATACAGGAGAATATTTCCTCCTGGCATTTCGTTTAATTTTCACTACACACAGACACATGTGCATCACGCTGCTTTACAATACAATATACGATTACAGTGTCTCAATCTTGCAAACATATTTTACTTTTCTCATGTGTACCATTGTTGTTCCTCTTCTCATCTTCTCATTGTCTTCTGTATAGGCGGTCTTCTTTTTCAGCCTTGAAAAAGTCCTTAGCTCACTTGCCATTATAGGGTGAAACACATGTTGGCTGAACTTCTACAACCTCAAAAAACGTGTTTTTATGCATCTGTGCAACCTTGACAAACTAACATCAATTTATTTGCAGGCAAAATGGAGATCAAATAATAAATACATATACAAAATTGGGCATAAAACAATGGGGTCTTCCATTATTATTAATTAGATATGAACTTCTTGAGGAACTATATTAACTATCAGTTTGTAATGTTTGTTATGTTTTGCCTTTCACCTGTCCAGGAGCTTAATTATTCTGTCACATAATGTTTCAGGTGATTGTACTACATGAAGAATATTGACATACAAGAATATCGAGGCCAGAACATCATCGGACAAAATATGAAAAGGTAAGTGCTATAGGGAAGTATGGATTTGCTATTCCTACCTCCACATCAATGTACCTCGAAGTTATTTGTAGCGTGTAGGTACATATATGTGGAGTTAGATTTTAAAAATCTAGACTGACTTACCTGTCAATATTTTTTTCGATATTCTGTCCTCGATATTAAGGACCTTCTTACTAGTACAGAGGCCCTCCAGACCGCCGTACTCGCGGTGGCGGTCCAACTACCGTCACCACTGCAGGTCCACCCGCATTATTCTGAGTGTGGCGGTCGGACCGAGGATCCTGCTGTGCCGGCGGTCTGCAACCAGCCTGAATATGCTGGTGGCTGCCGATGCTGGCACCCCAGAGCATATTACGACCTAAATATCCACCGCCCTTTTCATGTGGGTGTGCACACCATCAAAACGGTGGCAGACATGAAGTAAAGGGGGCCTAATAGGGCCCCCTGCCAGATATGGGCCAAGGTGTGCATGTGGGGGTGCACATGTTGTGCTCCCCTGGAATTGCACCCCCATTCTGTATGGTGTGACATACATGCCAAACTGTGCAGGAACGTGCTGCAGACTCGCTGTTATTGCAGCGGTCATCTTTAAGGCTCTCCTATGAGCCTTATACAGCTGCCGCTGTGAGACCACCGCAGCACCACCCACCTGTCCTGGATTACACTCATAATCCATCGGGTGGGTGCACAACGGGCTTGGAGTTCTTCCTTGTGGCACGGCACTCGATGGCCGACAGGAGGACCACCAAACTCATTATACGGCCCTTAGTACCTCTATTTTCTGACTTTGATATTTAGTATGCACACCTTTCAGGCCATTCTGCTAGGAGTGTTTTTTTGAGGCACGTATATTCTTTCTCTGATTTTTTTTTTACAACTTTATATGTATTAGGAAACAACTTTAATCTATTAAGGTGAAACATTTCAAAAGGCATTTGACTTTCTGATAGCCTACTCTCAAATAATATAGTATACGATAGTAAATGTGCATATAAATACAAAAACATGAGAATCATGGGTGTAAATTGTAAAGCGCAATCCCAGGTTTAAACAATCACACACTTAACAAACCAAAAACAGAACATTACTGAAGCATCTGAAGTACAAGAAGAGTTGGAGAGGATCAGTTTTGTTGTATAGATCAAAAAATCAAGAGTATGACATTTATATAATCAAATGGCTTCGTAAAACGATAAACTTGTGCTCAGATTACAGAGGTCAGCTCTATCCTGCCACAGTTTTGTGGGACAATATCTAATTATGCAGAGTATCTTTGCTAATATCCTTGCATTGACAGTTGCCTTGCTACTATTTTATGAGGACAGTATTTTCAGGCAGTCGAACTCCTATTCCTACAATGGAACCAATGCCTATGCAGGCACCACTATAGGGATTAGGATGTGACTTTTCATGGTGGTCCCACCCCCATGGAAAGGCAGACAGAAACGGACTTGGTGGCCCCAAGCAGGACTCCCGTCCCCTGTGGACCAGTGCTAATTGGCATGGGTGACACATGTAGTGCCCCCCACACATCCATGCACCGTGTGCCAGGCTCCACATGGTGCCAGGCACACAGTGCATGAGTATTTACAAAGTGCCTTTTCTACTGCCGCTTGTGCTGTGGCCCTTTTCCTGGGTCGCAGCACAAGCCGCAGTAGAAAAAGGCACTTTCCGCCCGACAGCACCCCAGCGTAATTGAAATTCTGCCACGGCCTAGAAGAGAAGCCATTGCATGGGAAAAATAAGATGATTTAATTGTAACAACCGAGAAAAGAAACAGTTGCCCCTTTGTGTAATGTAAATGTAAATGTATGGATACTTGTATAGCGCACAACTACCCGGAGGTCTCTCGGCGCTTGTACGAATACCGCTGTGGAACCCATCCTGGCTTTTCCCTGTGAGGCGTCCACTCCTGGGCACCCCCAAGGTGAAGGCCAGGCATCCTTAGCGTTGTGGGGGCCTTTATTTGAAGCATCTCAGAATTGTCGGTTTGGCTGACGTTTTGCTGCAAGTATTCTGAGATATGTGGTTTTACCACATGTTCTATGACACCCAGGTTTTCCAAAGATACATTTCACCTGGCAAAGTGTGTCTGGGTAAAACTGGCTGAAATATAGGAAAACATAGGGTATCAGTAGTGAAAATGAGATTTCTGTGCCACTTTCAGTTTCCATATTGTGCATGTTGTCATAATACTTCAATTCCGCACCTGCACCTAGAAATTGCCCCAGCCATGAAATCAGAATTTCTGGGTTTCGTATTACCTCACTGGTAGCACCACAGAGGCTGAAATGAAGGCCTTATGTGCCAACCTATTTGCTAATCTAATCTGAAATTTAATTTTGGAAACATGGGCAAAAATCAGGAAAGTTACACGTCATGTTAGTCTCTGATAAGCACATAGTGATATTGTAAATCACATGCCTACTGGTACATTCTTGCAATGCGTAGGCATGTGCATGACACATATGTATTTTTACTAGTATACTATAGTTTGCTCCAAAACTTTGATACGTCAATCACTTGAGGAAGCTGGGTTGGTGGCTAAGGGCACGGGAGGAATGTATTTGATTTGAAAGAAAATAGTCGAGTGCTTAGAATGTTTTCTAAGCACATTTAAGTATAAGGCATAGAGTGAAGGGCCTAGTTACGAGGTGATGGGAGATACAAAAAGGGAAGGCTAAACGGAATGTACCATTCGCCTAAAACTGGGGCCTTAAGTCAACAATGCGTCATCTGACATGCAGCTCCTTTAGCTCTACAATTCATCAAACGTAATATAAAAATGCTTCACCTAAACTACATAAAGTTAGTCTAAAACAATGACACAAAGAGCGGTACCAACATCCGCGTAGAAGTCCAACAATGGCATAGCTTAATTAAGTCAGTCATCAGAGATTTAAACAGCTGTTCCAACAGTTTCCAGTATTAGTCCAAAATGGTTAGTATTAGTCTAAGTTATAGCCTAAATGCTCAGCGATAACCCTAGTGTGTTACATATTCATATTCAATGTGTGTGACCACAAACAAGTGTATCATGCAGACAGCAATAAACCAAAACCTTCCAAAATCATTGAAACATTTCCTGACATTAGTCCTAAAAAGGACTAACAAAAACCCCAGATCTCAGAATTCATATAAAAATATATTATCAGGATGAACAGTCGCTTACCACCTTTTCCCTATTCCACACCAAAGAAGGTGATTTGTCTATATTGAAATTCAGTATGATCATGTGAGAACAAACTTTTTATCCCATCCAGTGTGTGCTTGAGATGTAAGATGAAGCCTTCTCATGCTCTGGTTTCATGAGGGGTCCCTGTATTTATCCTACAGAGCCAAAGCCTTCTGACGCATCTCTGTATTTAGTATTGGTTGTCATAGTTCCACCACAGCGGAAGAAGAGCTTGTTAGCTTGCAAATCATGTGTCCTCGAAAGGCAGTTTTCATCTGTCTGGCTGTAGGGACTGAATGCACATATAGCCCCAAGCAGCCATCTCCAGCAGCAACGAGGTCTCCCATGCTTAGACGAAAAGTCACTAAGATGTACTGTAGGAGCATGAGTGTTGCTTGTAATCTGCACACCTGTCCAGCTCCCAGAAGCCAGCCTTTGGGCACAATTCATTATCATGCAAACAAACTCAACATGCCATGTGGGGCGTCCACAAAAGGGATCCGAATCCCTAAGGTGTTTTCCCTACCAAGCTATGGCAAAGGTGCGGTGGAGATACTCTCAACTAACTGTCTGCAGTGCTGGGAAGCTGCCTGAGTGAAGGACATGAAGCCAGCAATGCAGTCCACCACACCTGCCCACTTCAACCCAATGGCCAAGGATGCTTTCTGATGGAAATAGCGAGTTCCAGAGGAGAAATGTATCCGCCACCCAAGGGAGACTTTCCAGCCATCCAGAATTACAGATGAATCAGTGATGAGCAGCACTCGGTCATGGCAGGCTTATTCTCCCTGAACTGACATCCTATTTACCCACTACAGCCCAAATGGAAAAGATGAACCCCAAGTTCCCTAGTATTCGACCCTTTGTGGTCCTTTTGGCTGCTCCAGCGTCCTGTGCTCCGCAAACTTTTATGTCCTCTGAAAAAAAGCCTCCATGTGTAAGACCCAACCAGCACTGGGATGTGTCAGATACAACTTGTGCATTCCAAACCATTAGGGCTTGATGTTTCAAGTGTATGTGTTATCAACCTTCCAGAGAACTACTGGGAACCATTGGCCCCCAACACACCAGAGGAATGAGACTGACACCAGCATGTCATTGGAGAGATGTCCACGGTGGCCAAATACATCCAAAACTCAAACAATTCAAAGCAATCCTACAAAACCCTTTCTAGCTGGTTTAAAGAAATTAGCTGGCCAGCCTTGGGGCTGTAAGCGACAGCGCTGTGTACAGAGAATATGCCCTTCTGCTCGCTTGAAATCAGCGAACAGAAATAATCCATGGTCCACTGTAAATGCCATATTTCCTCCACCATCTATGGGTTTTCCATGTAAAGGACCTGTTGGATATTATTTCCAGAGTTCAATGGCATGGCAGGAGTCTATGCACACTGAACTTCCCTGAACTGCCAAGACATCACACTATTGCTCTAGACAATGTTAACACCCCTTGCTACTGTATCCTTTCACTGTGTGGACTGGACGTAAGCCATAGCAAAACCAAAGACTTGAGCCCTTTTTTCTGAAAACAGTTCCATAGATTAATGAGAACTGTTTTGACTGATTATGATAGGAAACCAATGGAGCACTTTGGGGTCATAACTCTGCGTCAGCCAGGGTCCAGACTTTAGAGATTCAAACATGCATTCTGTAGCGGATCCTCCCTACTCCAACAAGTACCATCGGCCCAAAGGCCCAGGGAAAAGGGTCTAGCACCACTCAACCTCTGCTTCAACACACTATGACAATAAACCCAAAAATTCCAACATTGCTCTGCAAATTTTTTATCTTAGCTTAACAATCTTTCAACTTTATTTAAAATAACTGCAAATTACTACCACAAAATGTCCTAACATTTAAAAAAAATAATGCTGCATGAATCCGTTATGTTATCAGTATTGTCATAGTACGCTAACCACCTGTGAGGGTATCCAGGTGCTCTGTGGCAGCTGTATGAGGCCAGCCCTGGGAGGCTTACACGAAAAGCCATGATTGCAGCCTCTGGTGAAAGTCAAGAAGAGAGGAGGAGGCTCTGATGTGCTGTAGGAGGTATTTAGGAGCCAAGTGCGAGAAGGCGCAGCCCCTGCTCTTCATTTGTGTATGTGGGGGTAGTGGGGTGTGCTAGCGAGAGACTGGCAGAGCCGTGGTGTCTGAAAGGTTGGAATCTGAAAATGTAGTAACATCAGGGGCGAAGCTTCTGGGGGGTTGGTGTGTTTGGGCTTTTACATCCACCCTAATAAATTTATTTTCTGGTAATTTATTGAGAACAGGTGCTTTCAGTCGGGTTAGGGGAGGTGTCTGTCAGATTTCACCAGGACTTTTTACATACACACAGACAAAATCAAATACACACTCTCTCCCTCTGTTTTTAAAGTCCTCAAACATGTTGGTTATTTTTCAAAATATTGTGATTTCTCTCATATAGCACCTCTACCAATCTGTATTTCTCTCCCTCCTTTATACTGTCCTTTAAGACCCTCTCATGCACCCTGCTTGGGGTATAATATATTTTAACGGTATATAGTTGGGAAATCTGAAGCTCACCCTCCCCCCATCTTACTGACGAAGCTACTCCCCTGAGTAACAAAACCTACAAAAATATTTGACTTCAGCTTCTAAAATGTCCCTTATTACCTCCCAATCATGCTCATGCCTGACATGTTCTTACACAAAAATGCTGCAAGTAATAAATGCACCAACATTACATTTATAACGCATCTTTAACCCCAATATACCCCAATGTTAGATGTCAAATGACCTTCAGATGTTATTTGAGGTAGTTGTTGCTCTGCTTTGCACTTCTATGCAGGAGCTGCTCCTTCATTCAGACTCTGAGCTGCTCTTTTATTCCTAGAGTGCGACAACCCCGCAATGTACACTCTTAGCCACATTATTTACACACGGAATATACAAGGTGTGGCCAATTCACAAGAATAGCTGTATATTCTGGCAAGTTTTAAGTGTGCCTCTGTATGACTGTGTTTTATAAACAAATGGCTGATGCAGACACAGTTATGATTTATCCCTGCATACATTATGCATACCATAAAGTAGGAATGCAAAGTCAAGGTGTCCTATTAAAAAAATCGGTTTTCGCACATGGTTCAAGGAAAAATACTGGGGGGCAGATTTACAATAAGTGGCGCATCCCTGCATATCAGCAGGGATGGGCCAGTTATTTTGCGTGACGGCTAAAACCCCTTGCGCCACGATGGATGTGCCGCATTTCCCATGCGGCGCACCGTGGCGCAAGGATAGAGAGATGCGTGACGCATCTGACGGCGTAAAGGTGACGCAGTGCTGGAGTTGTGTCGCAAGCGCGACGCAACTCCAGCACTGCTCAGGGGCGCCCTATGCTTGCTGTGCTGCGTCACTCCTTACAGCTGCTGCAAGCAGGCGTAAGATTTTGACGCAGCGGGGACGTAAAAGTGACTCAGTGAAATCTGCGTCATTTTTACAGGGCTTCCTTGCGACGGAACGCCCACCCTGTGTACATTATACCTGACGCAGGTATAATGTAGCGCAGGGCTTTACAACGTGACGCATCTCACTAGATGCGTCACGTTGTAAACCTGTGGCATGGTGGTGCATTGTTTACGCCACCGCTGCGTCACAAAAGTCACGCAACAGCGGCATAAAAGTGTTGCATGGGGCTTGTAAATCTGCCCCTGAGTTTTTTTAATATTATCAAGGTTTCCAGAAGTGATCCTCACAATCAGCTTTTGCAAAGTTTAGCAATTCTTCTGTGAAACAAATAGCAGAGTAAGCAAATTTGCAAACGTACATTTGGTTCTGTGCTATCCAATTAAGTGCAAACACACTTGTTTGCTTTTTTTTCCTAATGGGAAAAGTAAACTCCGTCGTTTATAGCCCCATCAATTTTGGGCTATTCTCTTTCTATTTCCACTTTGAAAAGAAGCTTTACTCCTGCTCCTGGCAGGAATAACCATTCACTCTCTGCTGCTGTAGAATGCTTACTCCAGAACATTGTTACATCATACTGACATTATATTGTATATGAGTAAATGAATTTGCAAGTGTAAATTCAGATTTTGTGAATTACCATGTATATATCAAGCCAGTTGCATTTAGAGGCTGAGTTTACACACGTAGGTGGTTGTCGTGTGCGTCATACCCGTGGTGTTTGTGTATATTTACATCTCATTCCCGATGTCCAAGTCCTGTGTAAGCGGATGCAACGCACATACATGGGATTCGGAAGTTAGTGATATACAACGTTGTTTTTTAATAAGTTCCTCTCTTTATGTCATGAAAATATTTTCAATTAAATTTTTTTCTTAAGCACACACCTTGAGAAAATAGGGCGAATGTTGTGCTTTCCCACGTATTCTGCACCACTTAGTGCCTGGATCATTCAAGTGTAATTACATTTATAGTTGAGTGCTGGAAATGCATTGCAAAATATTTGTGGGTAAACAGAAAACCTATGACGGGCTGTTTCCTCATTTAATATGCAATTCCCTGACCAGTACTGGGACATCCTCTTGGAAGGCCTATTTTTACACATCCACAGGGATTTCATGTTTGTGGAATTGATACATAAGTTCCATAATGCTTGTATCCATAGATGTTAAGATTTACATTCGTAAATATGGCAATTCTGGATTTGCGAATCGTTATTTTTAGAATTATTACTTTTCCAAGCATAACTCACATTTATGTTTCAGAAATATTTTGTGCGATGGCACCTGTGTGTCAGCATTTGCCAGACACAAGGCACTTCAGACGATCTGGCAGTATGGTTTTGCATCCGAAGCATATTATAACACCATGTGGCTTTGGATAGAGGCAACATGCTATGTATAATAAACATATGGGGGCTTTCAGCCTAACCCCTTTATCCATTGGTCTGTTACTGTGCCATTCACATTTTGCATTTTGCTTCCGCCCCCTGCTGTATACACAATGGGGCACTGTGTTAGTCGACTTCAGCCTCTGGCTAAGTTCACCATGTAGCTCCCTTAAGTGTCAAGGACTTTCGGATCAATGTGACCATTGTTAGGTCGAGCATTCGAGACCTATTGAATACTTTAGTATACACTTATATGTTTATGTACTTTGTGGGCTCTGGAGCTCAGCCCTAGGACTTGTCTGCTTCTGCTTAGGGGCTTTTTTTTCTGTTCAACTGCCTCTATTTAACTATAATGATAGAAACCGACCAGTAGAGGTCAGTACGATACCAGAATTGCTTTCTGCTTATTCAACTGCCTCAATTTAACTGGGTTGATAGAAAATAACCAGTAGAGGTCAGTAAAATGCCAGAATTGCTTTCTGCTGAGGTACTTTCTTTTTTAGTTTTTCTGGCAACTGCCTCTATTTAACTTTCTTGATAGAAAACGACCAGCAGAGGTCAGTAAAATACCAGAATCTCTTTAGCATTCTCTAGGCTCCAGTCCATAGAAATTGTCATCCACAAGCACCCGTAGACAATAATATTTTTTTCAAATCTTATATTTTCAGTGATATGACCTCCGAAGGCCTTGATTTTATATTAAAAACAGAGCTTTGGACTATACCATTTCCCGCTGAAAAGCAATATTTCTCTCCATGTGTTCCCATACCTGGCGTGTCACGCAGTTTGGTGCTTACTGTCCCTCCATGTTAAAGAACAGTAGACGTTTCAGCTCCCAGGCTAATGTGCTGCATAGCTAAATACATATAAGGTCCCAAAGGCGAGACCGATTGCATTGCAAATGCTTGTTATTATTTGTTTTTACCGAAAACCAACATCAACTGGTGTCCCAGATTACAACGGATTCATGGTGTCTATTTCATTACTCCGCGACGGATCTGCACATGAAGCACCCTCTGCCACTAAGATCCATCACTGTAGATGCGTTTCCTATGGCTGCGAGGACAGCGCTCGTGGAAACTTTATTTTGTAGCCCCGTTCATTGTTTACACAAAATAGCTAATTACAAGAAGGGAGGTCACTGGCTAATTCTGTGTAGCCTGGTGTTCATACATCTGAAACTTAAGGTGCAAGAATACCAGGCCTGGTTTTACTAGGTTTGCACATATATTAATATGTACATATGTATATATTTTGCAGAGGAAGTGATAGTGCCCCTTTGGTTATGGATAGGTCTACCTGTATATTGAAAAGACCATTCATCAATTTCTGACTGCGGTGTCAGTGATGCAACTGATTCACACTAGGGCAGGTAGGGTATTGGCAGACTGGGGTATGCTGGCTGGCACTGGTCTCTGTTCTTACATTTGCACTGTCCCTAATATGAACTACAACCATAACTTTATTTGTTGTATGTTGCTACCTTCACTCTTCGTCTTGATAAAGACCCTCTGAAAGGTTGTTGTTAGGGGTTGAAAGGTCAACACTACCACTGTTTTTTCTGCCTTTTTTATGTCATTTGGAGCTTGAATACTTAATGAAGTCTGCCCTTGTAGCAATATCTTCTGTTATAGCCAACATGAATTCTATATTGTTCCTCGTCAAACAACCGTGTGCCGTGCACATAGCACTTGTTCACCTTTCTCCTTCCCCGGAATCACTTTAAAATATATTTGAATGGACTACATTGTTTGTGTATTTATGATGAAACAACAGATTTTCTCTTGAATATTTTGCTATTGTTGTACCTTTAACTCTTTCCATTTGGTGTGATTTGGGTGTACACTGTGGAGGCACATGAATGTTTATTGTTGATTAAATTATTCCAAACGAACCAGCGTCTGTTAAAGCCATTCAAGGATAAGGCAGCTCTGAACAACAGCGGAGAAACACAATTCTCTACAGCCTGGCGTCCTTTTCTACTCGGCACTATATATATATATATATATATTTTGCAGGTAACCCTTTTTCCTTAACGATTCAATACTTCCAGAATCGGAAAAATGGAACGACTCCTCTTCTATTGTGCAAAATTTTATTTTACGTTTCTTTGCGCTGTGCCGCCATGACGCGTTTTAGCCCGAGCGGGCCTTGATCACATGACGCGCTGACAACACTCCCCCATTTTTAAAGTCCCATGCATACAACAGATAGCAATAACAGACTATCATATTTCGAAACTTCTTAGAAACATTTAGCAGCATGGTAATGTTAAACATTGCATTTGTTGTGGGTTTCAATACCTGATGTGCAAATACGCGTAATTATAACTGCATCAATACAATAAATAATATACATGTATAAGACAGTATTAAAACCTTGGTATATCCATTTGATAATGTGGATGGATACCTAAAAAAACGAACCATTTTGGCATAGCCAATAATGCAAAATTGCGTTTCAGACTGTTTTGTATAAATACATTAAATACAATAAAAGATATTTCCTTTACTGTTTCAATACATGTTATTTTACTGAAGTCGACCATTTGGGCTCATTTTTATAGCAAGGTTAATGAGACATCCCACTCTGCTTGATTTTAGACTCTACTATTACATGATAGTTTAAGTGCAAAATAGTATTTGTGCAAAATGACGCTAGTGTGTTCACCTGTGCAACGAAACTGTATTTGAAACTCAAAGAGTCTGATTCTGCTTTAAAGTGACAGTGCTTTATACAATTTACTGAATGTTTAAAATCATTTACTACAACTGTTTTTCTAAAAAGAGGAAAGTGACAAGGTAGGTTTGATGGAAGCAGTGTGGTTTTTTGCCGTCTATACTTGAGTATATGTAGTTCACTTGGTACAAATTATATATATATATATATATATATATATATATATATATATATATATATATATATATATATATATATTCACTGAAAAAACCATAGGTTTCAGGGGTGTTATAGTTAGCTGGACTTTTCACTTGTACAAAACCATTGAAATTCACATGTTATAGTTAGTTCAGCTAACTATAACTCGCGCGCCCGCAATGCACTGCTGATGACGTCACATATTACATCACTCATGACATGGTCAGTGACATCACTCATGACATCACTGATGACATCTCAAATGACATCACTGATGACATCACTGATGACATCATCCAGTGAATGTGTGTTTTTCTGAAAATTAAATATGTTTTATATATGTATATCTCAAGGTCGATGGAAGAATAAATGGGTATATAAGTGTCTAAATGGATGATTTGTTTTTGAAAAATTGATTGTGTAACTGACTGATTAAGTGTATCATAGTGAATACATGGCTTAGTGAGTAATGTTTAAATATGTAAATATCTGTATCAGTCTCTCACTTTGTGTATAAGTGGCTGCATGGGTTGGTGAGTAGCTACATGGGTGTCTATATAGGTTATTAGTTGGTTTTTTGAGTATCAGTCTGAGTGTCTGCATGGTTCGGTGGGGGGTATTACGTAGTGCATAGGTGCATGAATGAGTGACTCACTGTTTGTATGTGTTGAACACATCATGTGTGCAGGACTGTATGGGTGGATGAGTGTGTGTATGGGTGTGTTAGTGAGTGAATGACTGTCTCAATAGTGTCTTTATGAGTAACTACATATGTTTTAAACTAGTATATGTGACTATTGGTGTATATATGTGAGTATATGTGAGAGTGAGAGATTGAAAGAGTTCCTGTATGAATAAGTATGTGTTTCTATAAGTGATTGTTTAAAAGACTAAGTATGTGTAAGTTTCCGTAGAAGTAAGTATGGTGGTGTGTGTATAACTGTATATGCAAGTAAATGTATGTTTGATTCTTTATTAGCATGAGTGACTATGTGTGTGAGTAACTCTATGGATGAGTGGCATTGTGTAACAGGATGTATAGGTGTATGAGTACATATGATGAGTGAGTACATGTATGAGTGACTGTATAGGATTGTTGGTGAATGAGTGGATGTGTATGTGGATCTTAGAATTACTGAAGAGGTTGTTGTAACTGGTATTGGTATGTCCATTGTTTTGAAAATTTTAGTCTCTATTTTTGAATGTGTGTATCAAAGGTTATATTAGGGTGAGAGGAGGTCTGCCACTCTATCACAAGGATGATGTCATCAGTGATGTCATCAGTGATGTCATTTGAGATGTCATCAGTGATGTCATGAGTGATGTCACTGACCATGTCATGAGTGATGTAATATGTGACGTCATCAGCAGTGCATTGCGGGCGCGCGAGTTATAGTTAGCTGAACTAACTATAACGTGTGAATTTCAATGGTTTTGTACAAGTGAAAAGTCCAGCTAACTATAACACCCCTGAAACCTATGGTTTTTTCAGTGAATTTCTGAGGTTTTTTAAATGCTAATTCCTAACTATAACGTGCCTGAAACCTATGGTTTTTTCAGTGAATTTCAAAGGTTTTTTAAATGCTAATTTCTAACTATGCCTACAGAGATAAGACATGTGAAGAAAGAAGAAAAAATGCACAGAAAGAAACAAAAGAAGTGCAGAAAGAAGCAACAGAAGTCCTCAAATACGAAGATAAGTGCAGGAAGAAGGATAACGTGCAGAAAGAACAAAAAGAAGAGCAGAAAGAAGCCTTGTTGCAAAATCATCCTGTACCCTCAACTTTTTCAGACGGATACTGGTGGTAACTGAGTCTGACTAACCAGTCCTAGAGCCAGTGCTATGTTAAAAGACACTTAGAATACAGTGAAAACACCTACATACACTAGGGAACATTATGCGTTGGGGTCCCCCTGTGATTAGCATGACCTCCTCTGTAAGCCCCAAGTGTATAATAGGGCATGGGGATTAAAACTACCTCTTAAAACAGGCCACAGGGCGTTTTTGCACACGTTAACTCAGGCCCCGTCCCCTCCCTTCACCACTGTGTAAACACGCCCTGTGTCCATTTTTAGTTGGGAGATTAAGTTCATTTGAATCCTGAGGGTCCCTAGGGTCCAACTAGCCCACTAGGTACCTCCAGTAAGTGCCACAGAGCTGCGTTGCAGAGAGGTGTAAAAAGTGGCACGGCCTGGACCACCTCTCTGCAATGCAGCTCAGTGGCGCTTACTGGAAGCACTTGGTGGGCTAGTTAGCCCCCAGGGGCCCTCAGTATTGAAGGGAAATTATATCCCCAATTTAAAACGTGCCATAGTGCGTGTTTGCACACGTCACTTCAGGCCCCGTCCCCTCCCTTCACCACTGTGTAAACGCGCCCTGTGGCTGTTCTAAGTTGAGAGATTAAGTCCCCCTGAATCCTAAGGGTCCCTAGGGTCAACCTAGACCACTAGGTACCTCCAGTAAGCGCCACAGAGCTGCGTTGCAGAGAGGTGTAAAAAGGGGCTTGGCCTCAGAACACCTGGCTGCAGCGCAGCTCCCTGGCGCATACTGGAGATGCCTGTTGGGGGTGCGTTTGCAGAGTGCTGCACGGAGGGGGCATGGCCTCCGGCACGATGCCAGTCTTTTATTTATTTTAGTTTTTTAAGAAGGGGGGCTGTTTGGTTCCCCTTCTTATTCTAATTTATTGGCCCTGATGACCCCATCCCCCAGGGCCAGTCTCCTAATTATATTTTTTTGACCCCCATCCCCAGGGCCGGCCACTGTTTTTTATTATTTTTAAAAAATATATATTTATAGACACACCTAGGACATGCTGGACAAACCGTACGTACCTATCACCATGACGATTTGCGTGATATTCATTAAAAGGCGACTATGCATGCAATGAATCCACGTGGAATGTATTTACACCACTAGTGAAGCTCTGACATGTCTGATGCTCTACCGTGCCTAATCCTGGTAGACACCCTTGTCGTTTATTTATACAAACATGGGTAGCTATTGACGGGCACATTTAATACACATGCACACCAAGCCATTCAAAGGGGATTCCACAAAAATTCGACCAAAACTATGCAAGAAACCCCCCTCACGGTTAATAAAACACACATCCACTGCCGGATGTGTAATACTTTTTATTTTACTCTCTGGAAAGGGGACGAACATCACTTGAGAGTCACAGCGTGCTCCTGACAGAGCCCAATGCTGTGTTACACCCACCATTGCCTGCCGAGTGCCACACACCTCTGTGTTGTATTCCACTAGCTAGTGCATATGCTATGACACTCTCTAGCCCATGTGCACTGTAACACCACCCCGTGAATATGTCATGCCACACTTGTCTTCGCACGGGTTATATTGCCCCATCTAACGTACCTTTCTCGATGCCTATGTTATAACGCACAGTGCTATGCCATACATATTACAATCTGGGATCCATATCTTTGTCACAGTGCATATGCAACGTTACACTCCCCAGCACATATTTTATATTACAACTTTAGAGACTAGTTAGGTTACACAACACTGCCCTGTGCATATTACACTCCAAGGCGCATATCGCATAGCACGCGCTAGTGCCTGTGCTATCTCGCGCTCTCCAATGAATCTGTCAATGCGCACAATGTATTGCATATTATATTTCATGCCCGGTTCATCTTATATCACACTTTTTGGTGCATAGTTTATACCATACACTATATCTAGTTTTCATTTTCAATCGTGCTCTCAGGACTATGTTCTATATAACACTGTGTTCACCTACCCTTTTCACGGGCATTACATTTTGCGATAGGGGGTGGAGGGTCAGGGGGTGTTTCTGCCAAGTGAGCCCGGAGTCACAGTCACAAACGTCCTCTTCTTCCTGAATAAAAGTGAGATTATGCTGCATACTTGTTCATATTTTAAGTAGTTCGCACAGACACAATGTTTTAAAAACAATAAAGTTCCTAATACCCGCCTTCTCTGAACAGTTAGCTTGCTGCCCCATCCCCTTCCTCCTTATCCTCTGTTGTGTGAATCCATGGACTAGCCTCCTCCCTCCTGCCATGCATGGTCTGATGTGCTGCCACTGCCCTCAATTTAGTATGATGTACCAGTCCACTCCTCCTGCCCTCCATTGCCCAATTCTATGCCCCATCATTGACCTCCTGCTTAAACTCTGTGCTTAGCTTGCTGCCCCTATTCTCCTTCCCCCTGCCCTCCGATGTCTTTGTGCATGCCCCTGCTCCATCCTTTTTGCCCACCATGTCCCATGGACCTGCCACTCCTATCTACTCTGAGTGTTCTGTTGAGCTGCCACTCCCCTCCCACCTGCCTAGCATTGTCAGATGACTGTAACCTGTCCCTGCCACCTCCACCCTGCCTGTCCACATGCCATGCCCCTATCCTCTTCCTCCTGTCCTACATGGTCCATTGTACTGCCACACCCTTCTGCCCTCCCTGGTCTGTTGTGCTGCAACTGCTCCTCCTGCCTGCCCCGTGTGGTCTGTTGTGAGGTCCCTTCCCCTGAACTTTCTTGTCTGTGCACAGGTCCTGACCCTCCCTTCTATCCTCCATCGTCCTTTGTGCATGCCCCTCCACCCTCCTTCTTGCCCATCATAGCCATTGTGCTGCCACTAACCCTCCCACTTGCCATGCATGGTCTTCTGTGCTGCCATGGCCCCTCCCACCTTCCCTGTGTGGTCAGTTAGCTGCCCCTGACCCCCTCCCACCTTCCCTCCATGGTCTGTGTGTATGCCATCACAGTCTCACTGTTGCTCTTCATGGTGTGTCTTGCTTCTAGTGCCCATCCTGCCTGACCTCCATGGCTATCTTGCTGCTCCTGCCCTGCCCCCTTGCCCCCAGCCCTACTCCCTCCCTCCTGGCTTGTCTGTTCCATTGTAATGCCCCTGATCCGTCCCTCCTGCCCTTTATGGTCTGTTATGCTGCAGCTTTCTCTCCTGTCTGTCCATTATGGTCAGCTAGCTACCATTGCCTCTTGCCCCTCTGTTCTCTGTTGTCCATGTGCATGGTCCTGTCCCCTCCCTCTTGCTTTCTATAGATTGTTGTGCTGCACTCCCGTCCTGCATGCCCTGTGTGGTGTATTGTGCTGCTGCAAACCCTGATGCCTGCCCTGCAGGGTCAGTTTGGTGCACCTCTCCATGTCCCTCCTGTCCTCTGTTATCCAAGTCCATGTCCCTATCCCATTTCCTTCCATGATCCAATGTACCATACTTGCGAACATTTTGAACTTGGTAAGAGGGAGATTTTGAAAAAAAACTGGGGTATTGATTTTCCCCTTTGAGTTACATTGAAAAAGAGGATATTGTAGACAGGAGACAGATCAAATAAAGCCCATTTGAGCTTAAAAACATTGGACGTTTCCTGGCTGAATCGGGTCTGTTGGCATGTATGGTTGTACTACCATTGCCTCTTCCTTCTGCCCACAATGGTCTATTACATTGCCACAGCCTTGAAGGAGGGTAGATTTTGTATCACAGGGGGCCCCTGGCCCGTTCTGTCCACACCTGAAGTATGAGACCCTTGTCCTTGCCCTGCCAGCTGCATTTGTAGGCCGTATTAAATTGACCAGCGGGTCCTGTGTTGCTATATAATTATCCTGAGACATCCTTACCACTCAGCCAGCATAAAACCCCTGTGTAGGCCCTTCTGTTCAATATGTAGGCCTCTTTGTTAAATTGACCATAGCTCTGCAATTTTAGTGTATAGCAGTCTGAAGGCAGGTCTGCGAGGCCTTCTGATCCAAACTAGTAGCCCCCACCCTACCCGAGTGCTCCGTGCTCGGTATCAAAGTTCAACATCCCCCTGAAGCTGTCGACATACAGTAGGCTGCATCCTGGACTGGTACTTGCTTCCTGGGCAGGTTTCCCGCTTTTAAGGAAGTGGCAACCGCAGAGCGTCAAGTTAGGAGAACTGAGGAGATTTTATACATGAATATATTGAATTCCCGTACAATACCCATTATTTTCTGCTTGCTCTATGGAACTTACGATAAGCGATTGGCCTGAGAGACTGACCTTTTCACCCAGTCCATTGTCAGCATTAAGTGGGTAAATGACGAAATGTCTGGTAAAATCTGCAGACGAAGCTTTTGGGTAGCATACGTAGGTAGATGTAGCGTGCAAAGGAGCCCACAAAATGATATAAAAAGGGAGCACCCACAGATATCGACGGACTACCTCGCCGTCTGTATGTAGGTTAACAGGCAGTGCAGGTTTTCCCCAAGAGCTGGGAGCTCTTGTCTTCCTTTGCTTAAAATGTCTTGCTCTGCTTTGCTTGAAGTATCTTATTCTATTTTACCTATATGAAATGTCATGTTATGTTTAACCATTGTTCTCTTTACTTTTGCATTTAAAAGATTTTGTATTGTAATTGCAGGAATGCTTGCTCTAAGAGTAAACGTGAGTGTTCCTAGGTAACATTTTCCTTGGTGTAACTTGTTTCTCATGATGCATTTATAGATGTGTTTTCTCTCTCTCTCTGTCAGTACATTAATTGAGATACAGAGAATATTATGACAGCTGTATGATTATCTGGATTCTGTATTTTGTAATTTATGTCTCTATTCTGCGGTTTCTTTGAAGTTGCATCTTCTCATTAAACTGCCATTGTATTCTGCCTCCAATTCCATGTCTCATATGTCTGTTTTCTTCATTTTTGGAGCAAGCGTTCCTAGGCACCCCGGCTCAAATTAAGGTGCCCCTTTTGTCCCTGACTCACTCTCCTGCTCAGTTCTGTGGTGGCTCCCGGGGATCTGGGGACCGCCCCTAGCTTCCTTGACCCATAATAGATCTTCCCTCCAACAGCCTCTCTTGCAAGTCCTGTATTGTTGGTTTGTTGCCCCTGCCCCCCTTTCCACTGCCCTCCATAGTCTGTTGTGCTTCCACGGCCCTTCCTGCCTGCTCAGTGTGGTTAAATTGTTGCCTTTGCACCCTCCTACCTGCCTTCAATTTTCAGAGTCCGTGCCCCTGGCCTCTGCCTCTCAACAGTATCCTAATGAACAACTAGATTGCTAACATTCTATATTTATTACAAAAGTGTGGAACGCCTGACATCATCTTGATGTAATCAAAACTGTAATACCTAGAGCATTTCCTTTAGAAATTACATATATGAGAGGGTCTTATTGGCATCAAAATTATGGTTAATGCTCTAAAAGACTAAAATAAGGACATATTTTCTGAGTTTTCAAATAGCGACAAAGCACTTTTAAATTATTTGTTATCTTTATGTTTTTTTATCCAGTTGACCACTTGATTAAATGTTGCACTTAGGGGAGAGGATGTGGTGTTACTTCCAGAACTGCAGACTTTGCAACTGGGGAACCAGGTTGAAGTTTCTGCTTCAGCTCGACATTCTGTGATTCTGGTCAAATCACTTAGTCTCCCCATGTCTACAACCAAAATGAATTTGTTCTTGTGTGATGTAACCAATGCTCATGTAAAGCACTCCAATACCTGACAAGTCTGCACTATATAACACTGCAAAAACACAAAATAATAAGTGTTTTGCACACTTCTGTCATTGGGCTATATTTGGGCTACATCTGGGTGATTTTGGGCTACATTTGGGCTCTTTTGTCTCCGGTGGCCATCTTGGGAGATTTATTTGTTATGAAGTTTCCTAATTTCCTCATGTACTGCAGTCTCCTCAGTAGGAAATGCTTTCAGTTTTTTACTTTGATTCCATCATGAAGGTATTCAGGTATGTCACACATTTGCCATAAATTCTGAATGTTAGCACTCTAGTTGCTCATTAGATCACTGTAGTAAAACTACTGCACCATGGAAGTCTGCTCCTGGTATTAAAAGTGCATGTTTCAGTCTGCATGTCAGAATTTTTTAATGAAATAGAAGAGGATTTGAGAAGTCACTCAAAATGTGCCCTCATTTTCTTTCTTCAGCATTAATCATAATTTCTATGGCAAAATGAACCTCCTCATTGTGTTCCTTTTTAAATTAAATGTTTTAAGTTTTACCAGTTTATTCCAATCAAGATGGCTTCAGGTGTGCCATACTTTTGTCATAATGACGACAGTAAGCGCTCTAGTTGTTTTTAAGAACATTCTGGGACATTCTGTCATTGGGCTATACTTGGGCTACATCTGGGTGATATTTGGGCTACATTTGGGCTCTTTTGTCTCTGGTGGCCATCTTGGGAGACTTATTTGTTATGAAATTTCCTAATTTCCTCATTTACTGCAGTCTCCTCAGTAGGAAATACTTTCAGTTTTTTACTTTGATTCCATCAAGAAGGCATTCAGATGTGTCACACATTTGCCATAAATTCAGAATGTTAGCACTCTTTTTGCTCATTAGATCACTGTAGTAAAGCTACTGCTCACCAGGGAAAACTGCTGCTGGTATTGAAAGTGCATGTTTCGGTCTGCATGTCAGAATTTTTTAATGAAATAGAATAGGATTTGAGAAGTCACTCAAAATGTGCCCTAATTTTTCTTTCTGCAGCACTAATCATACTTTTTATGGAAAAATGAACCCCCTCATTTTGTTCCTTTTTAAATTAAATATTTTAAGAGTTACCACTTTAATCCAAGCAAGATGGCTTCAGGTGTGCCATACGTTTATCATAAGTAGGACTGTTAGCGCTCTAGTAGTTCTTTGGAACACTCTGGGAAGCTGCAGTAGAACACAAAGGAATCAACTGACAGTCTCTGCCCTTGTTGGATGTACATGTTTTACTGAGAATGTCAGACTTCATTCTCACATGACTGAGAAAGATAATGTGAATTTACAGAAAATAAGCTCTCAGTTTAGCCTATAGATCACCTTCCAAACCTCTGTGGTAAAAGCATGAGAAAATATTTTTCTCTCAATCATGATATCCCAGCAGAAGGCTTTTTCACATGGTGAAATCACCTTAGAACATACCACAATTCCTAAAATGAGTATGGTACCATCAACAAATGATTTATAATGTAACTAAAGTCTTAAAACCTTCTATTAACTGCAATGCTTTTTAATGAGGTGCTATCATGTATATTGGTCCCAAGATGGCTGCCAACACTTCTTGGATGAAGTGCTGACAGCCAATCAGATCTCAGGATGAGATGTGTGGTTAGGCTCCGCCCACATATATATATGCTTTTAAATGCTATTTTCTCAGGAAATACTGAACAGATTTACACCAGACCTGCAAAAGGCACTTCCTTGACCTTATGGCTACCTCTCTGCCAAATTTCAAGTAATTCTGTTCAGCCGTTCGGGCTGTAGCTGTGTCTAAAGGTCCTATGGAAAAATGCATGGGGAAAACGCGTTTTGGGACCCCCCTTTTTTCTCGGCCCCTGCTTGACGAATCCCCCCGAGACTTTCAGGGTAGGAGCGGAGCATAGCGCCCCACCTATTTTGAGAAATTCGCGAGGATTCGTCGACCGGCGCCAAAGTTATTCAAAATAGAATGTTGCGGATTTCCTATGGAAAAGGGGTCCTAACTATAACTACCTACTGGCGACCGCCAGTAGGTAATATATATATATATATATATATATATATATATATATATATATATATATATATATATATATATATATATATATATGTATATATATATCCACATCTCAAGGTTACCCATGAGGGAGAGCCACAGACAGGTAGGTATTCGTCCGTTTATTTAAACAAAAGTTGCAGCGCAGTAGATGGGAAAACACCAACAGTTCAAAAGCCTGACGCGTTTCATGCGTTCTCGCATTTCTTCAGAGGCTTGCATTCAGAACAGCGCATGTTTGCAAAAGGCACCACTCGATTTAAAGTCTCACCACCTGCCCCAGTGGGCGTTGGCTCTCCCAGAGCCTGCTGGTCTACGTAGTGCCTAAGTGTTGCTTCAGTGAGCTGCTTTACATGCGGTGCACAGTGTCGAACATAAAAAACCCCAGTGGGTCTGGAAGGAATTCCTCACATTACCAGGCTGCAAATTCATCTTTTGTAAAACGACCTCTCTGCCCTTCCCGCTGCGTGCCGGTTGACACCAGCTGGTCCACTTTTCCGTGGCAGGGCTCCCCCACGACCGGAGTCAGCCGTTACAAATCCACATCTCAAGGTTACCCATGAGGGAGAGCCACAGACAGGTAGGTATTCGTCCGTTTATTTAAACAAAAGTTGCAGCGCAGTAGATGGGAAAACACCAACAGTTCAAAAGCCTGACGCGTTTCATGCGTTCTCGCATTTCTTCAGAGGCTTGCATTCAGAACAGCGCATGTTTGCAAAAGGCACCACTCGATTTAAAGTCTCACCACCTGCCCCAGTGGGCGTTGGCTCTCCCAGAGCCTGCTGGTCTACGTAGTACCTAAGTGTTGCTTCAGTGAGCTGCTTTACATGCGGTGCACAGTGTCGAACATAAAAACCCCCAGTGGGTCTGGAAGGAATTCCTCACATTACCAGGCTGCAAATTCATCTTTTGTAAAACGACCTCTCTGCCCTTCGCTGCGTGCCGGTTGACACCAGCTGGTCCACTTTTCCGTGGCAGGGCTCCCCCACGACCGGAGTCAGCCGTTACAAATCCACATCTCAAGGTTACCCATGAGGGAGAGCCACAGACAGGTAGGTATTCGTCCGTTTATTTAAACAAAAGTTGCAGCGCAGTAGATGGGAAAACACCAACAGTTCAAAAGCCTGACGCGTTTCATGCGTTCTCGCATTTCTTCAGAGGCTTGCATTCAGAACAGCGCATGTTTGCAAAAGGCACCACTCGATTTAAAGTCTCACCACCTGCCCCAGTGGGCGTTGGCTCTCCCAGAGCCTGCTGGTCTACGTAGTGCCTAAGTGTTGCTTCAGTGAGCTGCTTTACATGCGGTGCACAGTGTCGAACATAAAAAACCCCAGTGGGTCTGGAAGGAATTCCTCACATTACCAGGCTGCAAATTCATCTTTTGTAAAACGACCTCTCTGCCCTTCGCGCTGCGTGCCGGTTGACACCAGCTGGTCCACTTTTCCGTGGCAGGGCTCCCCCACGACCGGAGTCAGCCGTTACAAATCCACATCTCAAGGTTACCCATGAGGGAGAGCCACAGACAGGTAGGTATTCGTCCGTTTATTTAAACAAAAGTTGCAGCGCAGTAGATGGGAAAACACCAACAGTTCAAAAGCCTGACGCGTTTCATGCGTTCTCGCATTTCTTCAGAGGCTTGCATTCAGAACAGCGCATGTTTGCAAAAGGCACCACTCGATTTAAAGTCTCACCACCTGCCCCAGTGGGCGTTGGCTCTCCCAGAGCCTGCTGGTCTACGTAGTGCCTAAGTGTTGCTTCAGTGAGCTGCTTTACATGCGGTGCACAGTGTCGAACATAAAAAACCCCAGTGGGTCTGGAAGGAATTCCTCACATTACCAGGCTGCAAATTCATCTTTTGTAAAACGACCTCTCTGCCCTTCGCGCTGCGTGCCGGTTGACACCAGCTGGTCCACTTTTCCGTGGCAGGGCTCCCCCACGACCGGAGTCAGCCGTTACAAATCCACATCTCAAGGTTACCCATGAGGGAGAGCCACAGACAGGTAGGTATTCGTCCGTTTATTTAAACAAAAGTTGCAGCGCAGTAGATGGGAAAACACCAACAGTTCAAAAGCCTGACGCGTTTCATGCGTTCTCGCATTTCTTCAGAGGCTTGCATTCAGAACAGCGCATGTTTGCAAAAGGCACCACTCGATTTAAAGTCTCACCACCTGCCCCAGTGGGCGTTGGCTCTCCCAGAGCCTGCTGGTCTACGTAGTGCCTAAGTGTTGCTTCAGTGAGCTGCTTTACATGCGGTGCACAGTGTCGAACATAGAAAACCCCAGTGGGTCTGGAAGGAATTCCTCACATTACCAGGCTGCAAATTCATCTTTTGTAAAACGACCTCTCTGCCCTTCGCGCTGCGTGCCGGTTGACACCAGCTGGTCCACTTTTCCGTGGCAGGGCTCCCCCACGACCGGAGTCAGCCGTTACAAATCCACATCTCAAGGTTACCCATGAGGGAGAGCCACAGACAGGTAGGTATTCGTCCGTTTATTTAAACAAAAGTTGCAGCGCAGTAGATGGGAAAACACCAACAGTTCAAAAGCCTGACGCGTTTCATGCGTTCTCGCATTTCTTCAGAGGCTTGCATTCAGAACAGCGCATGTTTGCAAAAGGCACCACTCGATTTAAAGTCTCACCACCTGCCCCAGTGGGCGTTGGCTCTCCCAGAGCCTGCTGGTCTACGTAGTGCCTAAGTGTTGCTTCAGTGAGCTGCTTTACATGCGGTGCACAGTGTCGAACATAAAAAACCCCAGTGGGTCTGGAAGGAATTCCTCACATTACCAGGCTGCAAATTCATCTTTTGTAAAACGACCTCTCTGCCCTTCGCGCTGCGTGCCGGTTGACACCAGCTGGTCCACTTTTCCGTGGCAGGGCTCCCCCACGACCGGAGTCAGCCGTTACAAATCCACATCTCAAGGTTACCCATGAGGGAGAGCCACAGACAGGTAGGTATTCGTCCGTTTATTTAAACAAAAGTTGCAGCGCAGTAGATGGGAAAACACCAACAGTTCAAAAGCCTGACGCGTTTCATGCGTTCTCGCATTTCTTCAGAGGCTTGCATTCAGAACAGCGCATGTTTGCAAAAGGCACCACTCGATTTAAAGTCTCACCACCTGCCCCAGTGGGCGTTGGCTCTCCCAGAGCCTGCTGGTCTACGTAGTGCCTAAGTGTTGCTTCAGTGAGCTGCTTTACATGCGGTGCACAGTGTCGAACATAGAAAACCCCAGTGGGTCTGGAAGGAATTCCTCACATTACCAGGCTGCAAATTCATCTTTTGTAAAACGACCTCTCTGCCCTTCGCGCTGCGTGCCGGTTGACACCAGCTGGTCCACTTTTCCGTGGCAGGGCTCCCCCACGACCGGAGTCAGCCGTTACAAATCCACATCTCAAGGTTACCCATGAGGGAGAGCCACAGACAGGTAGGTATTCGTCCGTTTATTTAAACAAAAGTTGCAGCGCAGTAGATGGGAAAACACCAACAGTTCAAAAGCCTGACGCGTTTCATGCGTTCTCGCATTTCTTCAGAGGCTTGCATTCAGAACAGCGCATGTTTGCAAAAGGCACCACTCGATTTAAAGTCTCACCACCTGCCCCAGTGGGCGTTGGCTCTCCCAGAGCCTGCTGGTCTACGTAGTGCCTAAGTGTTGCTTCAGTGAGCTGCTTTACATGCGGTGCACAGTGTCGAACATAAAAAACCCCAGTGGGTCTGGAAGGAATTCCTCACATTACCAGGCTGCAAATTCATCTTTTGTAAAACGACCTCTCTGCCCTTCGCGCTGCCCGTGCAAAGTAGGGGCACTTTCCACTTAACTTCACTAGCTTCAGGTATAGTCTTTCACTTTGCCCATCTCTACCTTAGCAACAAAGTGATTGAAGACTAATCCAGTGAAATCATATTATGTTCACAATGTGTGTCAGGTACATCGACTGAGGCACAAGGAAATAAAGTCACTTTGACCAGGTTTGCACAATTTGGTCAAGTGGCAAATCTGGGAATAATTCCAATTACCCACATAAGAAAATGGATGTGCAGCACCAATGTATACTTCTCTGAACCCTCATTCGGTGCGCACACGACAGGCAGGGGCTCTGCACCCAGTTTGCAAAAGAAAAGCTCCCGCTCCAGTGCATGTGTTAACTTTCTAAATTATGTATACTTTGCAGAGAGTTTACTATGAAAACACAGAATAGCTAATTAAGAGAAAGGAGGTCATTGGCTGATTCTATGTTGCCTGGTGTTCCCACACCTGAAACTTAAGGTGCAAGAATGCCAGGCCTGGTTTTACTAAGTGTGTACACATATTGATATGTATATATGTATATATTTTGCAGAGGAAGTGATAGCGCCGCTTTAGTTATGGTTAGGTCTAACTGTATATTGAAAAGACCTGCTTTGTTTTCCTAAGAACTTTGCCACCATTCAACGAATATGCACAAACCGTTCTAAATAAATGCTCTTTCAATGTGTTTTGGCATGCCACGTATCGTGCAGATTCACTGAGCAGTGGGGCAATAAAAGGAGTTCAAAGAATGAAATTTCCATAGGAAGCTTATGGCAGCTTAACGGAAAAACCAGCTAAAAGGAATTACAACACAATTATCATGAAAGTAAACCTTTATCCAAGGAAGTGCCTTTGCTTTGTTTGGTGTAAATACATTGAGAAGTTTTTAAGAAGTTAGCATCAGAAAAAATGAGATTTGTAGGCCTCAAATCGAGCTGTCCTGTTAATTAAATGTAGAGTTATTTGGACTGTTCGTCCATGGATGGTCCAAAAACCCAGGTCATGGGCCATCCCCAGACCCATAGTTTAAAAAACACTAAGACTCGATTAAATGAGGGAGCTTCCAAGGCCGGGGCCTTGGACCCAAAGCTCTCTGATTGGCTTGCCTCAACTTGTACAAAAACGTTGTGGCTGCCATTATAGGATGTGGGAACAAAGATGCTTTGGTAAAAAAATAAAAATGAAGGAGCCATAAGAGGCAAGTAGAGCCTCCCCTGAGCCCCTAGCACAGGTTGAGGGGTGGCAAAGGCACATCACCAGGGTTAAAATTTAAGGACAATATGCCAATGTCGCTATAGGGTTCGCAGACCTATGGCTGGATTTGCAGTGGCCAGTGCAGCCCCAGCAAGGTCTACAAACCTAGGCCAAGGTTCCATGAGACCATGACAACGAGTCTTGCACACCTGTTGGGCATTCTGCTTGGTTTACAGACTGGCTACTGGGTCTATGGGATGCTCAAAAATTGTTCAAAAAGCATACATAAGTTTGTGAGGCACCCTTAATTTGCTGTTAAAAAATCAAGTGCCTGGCCACAGACAAGGCCCTGTTGCTAACCCTCACTGAGCACAGCTGTAGGTCAGGCCCTGTGACCAAATCCTGCAGGTGCACAGCTAAGGGCTGTGCGCAGAGGCGGGGAGTTGGCTGCCCACAGCAAATTGGGTGGAGGACTTGGCTGAAGCCTAGGCCCTGCTACGCATGGCTGTGCAAAGCGGGCATTGAGTACCCACTGCGAGCCAGGCGCAGGGCCTTGCCGCAGGCCTGCCACGGCAGTCAACCCTGTCTGTCTGTCTACGCACCGCTGCAAATGGCCATAGTTGTGCATAGTAGAAGTTGACAATATAGTGAATTATAAAAGAAACTCTAGAAAGTCAATGAAGTAATTACAGTTAAAACATTTTTAATTAGCTGATACACCCAAAACTACTGAAATTCACCACAACGCATGTCTTAACTAATCCCTCGCTCCATGCTGGATGCATCGTTTTGCCAAATGCACAGGAACAAAAGACAGACTAATTAGAGGAAAACATGGAGGGTGGCGTGAGTGATGACTTACGTTTTGTGTGTTGCTAACCATAACTGGCAAATTTCAGTGGCTTTGTGTGTTTGAGCAAGAAACATAACCCGAATGTGTTTTTTCAATTAATATATATTTATATATATATAATGAAAGGTTAGTTTATATTCACAATCAGTTTCTCATGCGCCATCAATAACATCCTAATCTCATGAGATTTGCCATTCACCTCAAGATAAATCATACTAGGCATTGTAAATTACAAATAATGTATCAGCATCAATGCCTCAACAGTGATGATGTGGCTTGCTGAGCCTGACAGCGCTCCCTCCTGCCCTTTCCAGCACAAGCTGGGGTAGAGGTCGGAGTCCTCTAAATTAAGAAGATCGATAATGGTAGAGCTATGTGAAATTTGCATACTTTGCTTTTGTGTACCTATGTGACATTTTTTAAATACGATGCAAAATTACACAAAGTGCAAATCCGTTACTTAGCACTATACTTTAGCGCTTCATGTGCCCTCACGTCAATTTTTGGCACAAAGACTCACTTCATTATAGGAAATTTTCACGAAAAGCACAACTTCACCTGGGCCTCATTGAAGGGTGGTGGCTCATGTACCTTGGTAAAACTCCCTTTTTACTTGTTAAAATACTTAACATTATGGCTTCCGCCTACCCTGGGAATAACACTTCTAACAATGCAGCAGGTATCTGGAATCCATTTATACTCAAGTCAAGGATTCTCTATTGACATTGAGGACAATATTATGATGCGATGGCTCTTCTCCCTTTGTGTACGTTGTACACAGGAGCACTGTGCACACACTTACCGCCATTCACATAGATTTTCAAAAGTACTTCAAATCTAACACACTTATAAGCCAAAACTTAGTACCAGTTGCTTGCATCAGTACTAGGGGTGGCTGTAACTCGCATAATTTGATGTGGCATAATTACATAAAATTACAGCAAGATTACGTGGAATTACACAAAGAGTGCAATCCAGCATTTAGAAATATTTTCTTAAAGGAAAATGCACCCTCACATCCAAAATGGGACCGAGGATACATTTTGTGTCAAAAGAATAATGGAAAATGACTCTGATTACTCTGTGGTTTAACAATTTCATCCAGTCCTGATGAGCAAAAAGAAAGCAACGCCCGCTCTTTTTCTAAAAGTCTGCCCCATCTCATCCCCTCGGTCTCTCTACCTAATGTCATGTGCTTGCATCTAACCCGTGGGCAATATGAGAAGTTAATTCAATGCCCAAGTATTTCAGAAAGGGAGAGAGGGAAGAAGGAAGCTAAAGAAGAGAATTGAGGGGGGGGGGGGGAAGGGGGAATAAGGGATAAAAAATAGAGTATTCAAAGGGGAACTAGAGAACAAGTGGGAGTGGGGTTGAAATGGAAGTTGGAAGTCAGCAGGAGATGGGAAGTGAAAAAACTAGGACACGGAACTGAGAAAAAGGGGACAGAATTTGAGATGGGCAAAAACAGAAAACACTGAGAATGTAAGAAACCGTCCAGCAGAGGAAAGGGTTCCGAGACGTACCACATGCGAGGCAGGAACGGTGGGGAAAGGGGGGCAGAGGGTGGAGAAAGGAGAGCGGGCCGGGATACAATACGCTGCAATAACAAAAGAGTTGCTTGCCAACGGGGAGATGGAAAATGAGTAGCGGATGGGATTAAAGAAAGGAAAGGGCAGGGAGAAGGAAGGCACAGAGGGAGCGAGCCAGACACACATGCAGGCCCAGTGACTCATTCTTACAAAGTCACTTTCCCTGGCGGGATAACTCTTTTATAGAAGAGCAAATGCTGAAGGAGAAAAAACGCTGAGGGGACAAGATGCCGTCTGCGAGGCCCACATAGAGATCTGGAGCACGAGACGACAGGGTGGTACGGTATAGCCTGCGCACAAACCCCCGGCCTGGAGCACCCATGCAGGCCGCTGTCTGCACTGCCCGCCACGCATGCGTCACCCTCTCCACCTCCACGGCCATTTCCTTCCCGACGCACACACGTCACTGCTGGGTGCTCGGTGCTGCAGTCTTTTAACCCTGGCTGCTTAAGCAGTTTTTTTCTTTCGTTTCATGATCAACTTGGAGCACAGTGGAGATCATTTGTCGTTTTCAAAACAATGTTTCGTTTGCAAAACGATTGTCTATAGATTTGCATGCACAAAACTGCGGTTGCACTGATTTCAGACAAAATCTTTGAAACTTTTATTCATATTTTGGTATTTTTACAACATGAACCTGGCTGGAGAGAGCACTTGCTGTGTGGATTGTAGACAATATAAAACTGAGAACATCAAATGGGGACTGTACACATGTTCTTAACTATATTTACTTATATTTCAAATCCTTACAGTTGCCTTGCATTTCAAGTATTCCAGTTAGAAGCAGGTTCCTAGAATGATACAGTTTTCAGTCAAGTGACAAGAGAAAAGAAACCATGTCCTCATGTTCTAAATCCGCAGCCTATCCGGTCGACCACATCTCACTCTCAAAATAATGCATCGAAGGATTCCAATGGTACAGAGTTTCTACGACTACACATAGAGTGCGCATGCGCTGCGTCTCGTCATGCAAGAGTGTGTCTCGACCCTAGCATGCCCTCGCGCCGAAAGTAACGCTACGTTTACAAATAATATTCATGATGGCATCTTCAACTAATTCGTTGTGAAATGTTTCAACTGATCAATAAACAAGTACAAATACAATCAACTCAGCAGAATATGCCACCATGTGTTTTTTACATTGCGCTTCGGCCTATTGTATTAGCTGCTGCCACCAGCAGATGGTACTATCAGTAGTACTCAATGTATCAACTTGGGAAGCTCGAAAGTGTGAGTAGGCCTTGCCAGGACTGAAAGTCGTGTATTGTAGGTATAACTGACGTCAGCATTTAGTTTTTAGCTCGTTGATCATTAATGACCTTTACAACACGTTCTGTCAATTGTAGCTTTTGAGAAGGTCTACTGGCTCCAGCTATAGATGCAAAAAGGACAACTGATGGACGGAATGCTGAACAATGTCAACCATTCACCCCTTGTATAGAGATCTGGGCCTAAACCATCATTTTTTTGTCCACCGTACCATTCAAGTTTAAACTCAGCTATATGCAAATCAGTCTTGAACCTGCTCCCCATGGGAACAGTCCAGCCCAAAGTGACCGGAATCAAGCATCCTGGACCGGTTTCGGGGTATCACGCCTCATCAACCAGGCTAGCTTAACTGCAGTGGCATGGTGAGCACGAGACCCATGTCTAGGCATACCCGTCATACTCAGCTACAGAGTTATAAATGTGCAAATCTCTGGCTTGCATCCATTTCTTACATTTTCACTGTTGTATAGGCAGTGCAACCTACTCTACACTGTCTGCAAGGGTTCCCACTTTACTTCCAGGGTCAAAACGGACTCGATAATTCTCGCCTCGGTACCTACTCTAACCAGGAACACACTCGGCAACTCTGGGCATTAGCTTGCCTCATCTCCACAACGGCCCCCCACATTCGCTGGGGATGCCTGGTTTCACCTTGGAGATACCCTGGAGGGACCATCTCACAGGGATAGCCAGGACGGGTTCCCCAGCGGTCTACAGCGCCAGGACGCCTCAGGGCAGCAGTGCGCTTTACAAGACACATACGTTACATTTACATTTACTTCCGTTACAGCATTCTAACGTGACAACCTCGCTGGCTGTTCTAGTGTTGGCATTCTAGGTGTTCTAGGGTTCATTATATTCTTATTATGCGAGGTCGACTACTGTATCTCCTAACAGCAACTTGTGGGTTTGAATGTCTATGATGACCTGGAGCGACGTGGCCTATTCTTAATAATACGCTTTTCATTTTTTTATAAGGGGCTTCACGAAAGTCTGCACATTTCTGTTGAGTGCCGACATGTGCAGTCCAAAAGGGACATGTGCAAGTCCAATAGCACATTGCTTTGCAGTCTGATAGAGGACTGGGCACTGTGTCTCATTCTAATGCAAGTGGCAACACTCAAGTGGCACTGCAGGGTTAGGGAGTCACATCCATCGACTGAGCACATGCGTGAGAAGTATGGTAGTTGAGAACGTGGCTCAGTGTATGCTGACATGTACATGTTCATCGAGAGGGATTGAGAACAATGATGTACATGAAGCCCTGTGTGGTTACACTAGATACACTATGTTCATGTAAAATGAGACAGAGAAGAGAGCTTGTGGTCTGAAATATGAACCGGGCAGGGGGAAGACGGCTATAGTGAGGCAAATGGCACCCTGTGCTGCTGAACGATAGAATACATGCTTCTAAAACAAGTCAGTGATATGTCATTTTGTTATGAACCAAGAAATCAGGTAGGGCTTGGAGGCCTACACTGAGAGACCTAGTGCCATGTCCTGTTTAACCATACCGGCTACATGAAAGTACAATGGGAAACAGAGCAGGCATGGCGTTGTGAAACCAGTAAGGGTACAGATGTCTACAGTGAAAATAAGGAATTAGGAGTGTGCAGCTACATTGGACATGGTGCATACAAACCCAATGAGACAAACTATAGACCATGTGTTACACCTGAGAGTAATTTACACATGCAACTTTACTCTTAAACTTTTGAGTTCTTTTATTACTTTTGGCTATTCACAAAATTATATAGTAAAATTATTCAAAATTGTTGACTTACATGTTTCTGGGCCTAACTTTCAAGTGTTAATTACTATTAAAAACAAACATTTTAAATGCAATAGGTCTCGAATTACTAAAAGCTTGAGCTATTTGCATTCCATTGTTATTTGCAGTGCCAATAGCTCAAACTCTCAGTAATGCGAGACCTATTGCATTAAAAATGCTTGTTTTAAATAGTAACTTATTTATAAGTTCACAAAAATCACCTTGTAGGGTTTTTGCATATTTTACACATTTGAGCACATGGTGCCTAGCCCATTCGACAACAAACTAAGCCATAAAGGGGAGTTGCCACAAATCTTGTAAATAAAAAATATTTTTTCACATCAAAGTAAAAAACAAAGGATTGTTAGATAGTGTCACAATGTGGCTGGCTCTTTCCTATGATAAGATCTTATCCTACTGATAAAAGTTAGTAAAGTGTCGACCATAAATGGTCTGTAAACAGTGTAAACTAGCTAACATCACCATATTAAACGAACCCCGAAACAGAAAAGCTGTTTTAAACATTTTAATATAGGCGCCTTGTGCTTTACTTTATAAAAAACTGCGTTTTCAAACATGCTTACTATCCAAGGAATAACCTTAAGCATAAACATCCATTTGCATTGCGTTAAAGCATAGTATTTGCATTTAGAAATTGGTAAAAAGGTTTAAATTATTTAAAGCAAGCTAAACACAGTCGTGTATTTTCAAGGTTGTATAATAATAAAACAAAAACTGCACATTCGCAAACTAACCAAAGCCCAGTTATTGTGAAGCATCCCTACAATATAAGATGAGAGTTAAACTGGTACGTTTGTATATTTTAGCATTGTAAACTTTCTATTCCTTATATTATGTAGCTCTAAAAAATAGGAGTGTGTTTAAAATACTAATTTGAACATGAACCTTTGTTCCAAATGAAAAAGTTAAATCCCGGGCAGCGAAAAACCATGTCTGGACGCACTTGTCGCAACACTAAATACAGTAGTGTATTAACACTGAGCTCATCAACCTGTTTAGTCACAAGTAAAAAAGAAAGCAGCTGCATTTCTAAGTTGGCCTCCGCTTGTCAGGTGACCGGCCGCATGAGCTCGCTTGGGCCAGCTCAGAGTCAGCTGAGCTGCAGTGAGGGGTCCTGGCAAGCCCGCACTGGGTCAGCCGCCATCCCGACCACGGTATCATAGGGTGCAGCGCTTTTTTCAACTGACGCGCCGTCACGTATTTTCACTTCCTCTTGCAGAGCAATGAGGGCAGGAAGTAACGGGTGGAAAAGCAAAGCAAAGGGCGGGAGAGAGGGCTGGGGGGACTGGAACTAAGGAGCGGGAGGTTAAAATAAGCCCAATCCCCTTTAAGACAAAGCCCAAAACAAAACTATCATACCAAAAAGAAGCCCAACTGATGGTGGACATGAAAAGTGCAAAAGGCTAAATAAATACAACCAACGACGCTGGAGGTACGGTGCTGGAGGCAGCACTAACACAACTGTGGCATTAAGAGGAGGTGGGAGGGAGGAATGCTATATTTACATGTAAGCAGCTATGGTGCCAAAACTGAACACCAGCAAATAGTAAAGGACAAGAAAACCATGACCAAATAGTCCCCAATGAACACACAGCGGAAAGAAACAGTACTTAGTCCCTGCTGTGTGGGAGGAACAGAAGGGGAAAAGAAGGAACAAAGAGGCATAACTTTACCACCAGCAAGCAAGGATTTTTTAAGGACACTGAAACAAACAAATCAAAAGCAGGGGATGGCTTTAAGCCCACAAGATAAGTTACAACAAGTCTTGAATGCTTGACCTGATAGTAGTAAGCCTAGCATCACACATGGTCAAACCAAGGTACTGCAGCACCCTACTATTGGAGGTAGAGGCTTAGATGTAAACCCAATAGGTAATAATATTAATTTATATTAAATTATTTAAAATAGTTAAAAATATAAAATATTATAATGTAATGTTTATAAAATATGTAAAACGGTGCCTAGTTTTTATTATCTTATCAAATATTTTAATAACATTTTTGCACTTTAAAAATATGTAACAATAAATTGTTTTAAACTATCATTACATTTCTTTTAATTAAATCTATATGTCATTTAAAATAATTATTAATGCATGATAATTCTTTTTATGTTTTTACTTTAGTATGGAATTTACTTGGTAATTTAAACTTGAGAAAAATCAATGTAATTGGTACAGTAGGCTGTACACATCCACAAACGAAACAGCTGTCATTCTTAGTAGCCTTTGCGCACAGTGCCTGGTCCAGGTCCTACACTTACACTGTGAAAAACTCCCTCGGGGCCTATCTTTCTTTTATCACAAAGACTAAATCTTAAATGGGCTCAGTAAACAATTATATTAATTCAATAACACTAACATTTGATTCACATTATTTATTTCATTTTGTATATTTTTTACAAAATGTCATTTTCTTCTTATTTTTTCATCTTTAAAACTTTTTATAAAGTGTATACATCGCAAAAAAGTCAATTTCGTTACTACAACAAGTACATATAATATATTAATCATCAAAGAAAGAATAAACACCCCTGGATAAAACACAAAAAAGCAACAATTCTACAAGACTCATTCACATACAAACAAACTCATACCACAATCATCCAAGCTATATCTGAAAAAGAAAGGAGAATATGGATAGTAAAATCTCCACGACCAGATTGAATAGATATGTTGAAAAAAGGGTCTGAACATATGGTCGACGCACGTTTCGGCAGTGTGTGAAGAGTAGTCACACCACCTTCATCAGGACCTTTCCAGACACCCACATCAGTTTCTTAAAACCCAGGGGACAAGAAATAAATATCACAGGACCAACAAATAACCACTTTTCGGCTCAGCCAATGGTATATTTTAAAGAATCAGCATTCAGTCCGAAGTTTCTTCTCATCATTACTTAATCAACAGGCAACCGTATTTCTTCACAAGAGTAACATCCCATCTGGGACATACTTATTCTAATAACATCTGAGCGCAGTCTACTGTGAGTACTTTTGTTCTTATGTCCTTAAAGTGAAATGGTCCAAAACCTTGGTCTTTTCGTAATTTTGTGATCATTGTAATATGCAGAGCCCTGTCCTTGTTTGTAATGGACACTCAATATGCCTCATTTGTGCGGGCTCCGCATTCATCCATGAAAGAAACCCCACGTCTCTCCTCTGGTCCTAGACCTAGCCACCAACCCACCAAATTCATTTGTGTAAAGGCAAAGTTAAAGGTAGGAGGTCAAACAAGATTTATGTAATAATAATTATTAATTCTGGTCCCACTTGGAGAGTATGTATGAGATTTGGCTTACAACACATTAATCCCCATTCTGAATTTACAAGGCTTTGTGTATGACCTGGCCAAATGGTCTGGTTGTAGACCACTACCTGTACTCATAAGCCTCTTTGCATGGCAAAGGGTTGTATGCAATTGGGTGGGTTGTGGAGCAGGGCATAGTGCCTGGCTACAGTCTAGGCCATTCATCCAGCAGTGACTGTGTATGGCAAAGGGCAGCGAGCAGCTGGTTTGGGTAGTGCTGGGAATCAGATAGGATGTGTCAGATCGATACAGATCCAAAGAATAGTCTCAGCTTCAAGGGGCTCTCTAATAATAGGGGACCCTCTCAAGTCTCAAGTCCCAGTCTCTAATATTATAGTGCAATACTATAAGCAGTGCACAAACAGAGTTTGCATCGCTAGTAATTTAGACATAGATATCATAGGATTAACCTCCCTATCTCTTGAGGGAAAAAATATATGTCCAGCACTCTGGAGATCCGGAAGACTTTCCCAGAACCTGAAAGAGATAAGTAGCAACATGGAATCTGGTAATGATCAATGCGCGCTCACTGTCCAGGCATGCCATGCCATTGACATTAGAACCCTGCTGAGAGAGGATCCGCTGGCTGTTTTATTTGTCACAGAAACGTGGCTTAACGACAGCTCAGATCCTGATATTCACCTCGCCTTCCCGGTGGGCTACCAGATCCACAGATTAGATCGGTCAGAAAAGTTGGGGTGGAATTGCCATCATTCTAAAATCTGATTTTGGATGTGTTACTTCCTCCCTCTCCCTTCTAGAATGTGAAAGCCTTCAGTTCCAGATCACACTCTACCCCACCCACACGTTCTCAGGTGTCCTTATCTACAGACCACCGGGTACTAGCTCCAAATTCTTGGAGGCAATCCCAGACATACTGGCCAGCCTAGTTCTACAAAAAAAACCACATGACTATTTTTGGCGACTTTAACCTGCACTTCGACATACAGGACGACCCCTCCGTCAAAAAGCAAAAAGCAGATCTTGAGGCATTACTACTAACCCCAACTCGTATCAACCCCCACACATGAGAAAGGGCATACTTTGGACCTCATTTTTTCCAATAACCCTCTGGTAATCCCAGTCCCCTGGTTCGATCATTGTCTTATTCTCTTTAAACTTCCCAAACCTGCCCAACAGATCAATAATTATACATTAACAAACTTTAGGGAAAATAACAATATTCTTCTTCCAACCCAGATGGGCTTCCATACCCACCATAGCACAGAAGCAGCACTTCTGGTGGTCACAGAAGAGCTCAATGCTATGCTGTATAATGGAGGGTCAGCGGCCATCCTACTACTGGATTCAAGCGCGGCATTCGGCACTATGGATCACAAGATCCTAAGAGATAGACTTTGCGAGGTGGGAATTCAGGGCAAAGCATTAGATTGGCTCACCTCGGATCTGGAAAACAGATCCTACCAAGCATTGACAAAGACTGCCTCTCTGACAGCTTTCCAACGATTTGTGGTGTCCCTCAGGGATCATCTCTCAGCCCCACATTGTTCAATATATATGTGTGCCAGCTTTCCACCTTAGTGCAGGACTTTAACCTGTCAGCGACCTCCTAGGCGGATGACACCCAGCTGGTTGTTTCTCTTACAGAAAGTAATTCCAGGAAATAATCATTTGGCACCTTGTTTGGATAAACTGCACTGCTGGATGTCAAGCTGCCACCTAAAGCTGAATGGTGATAAGACGGTATTAATGATCCTTGGAAACCAGGCCATACACAGAACTCTGATTAGCTGGCCTGCTGACATGACCCCCCGCCCCCCATTCCCAAACTGGTGATAAAAGATTTGGGAATCTGGTTGGACAATTTGCTAGCAATGGACCACCAAGCAAATAAACTGTCTGGCATCTGTTTCTCTTTACTCCGAATTCTCAGGAAGATACTGGCATTGATCCCAGAGCATCTAAGGAAAATGGTCATTCGGTCATTTCCTGTCTGGATTATGGCAACTCACTTTATGTAGGTGCACCCAAATACGTAATAAAGAGACTTCAGACTGTGCAAAATGCAGCAGCAAGGCTCCTTCTCAAGGTTTCTAGTTATGTCTCTGCAAGAGAACCCCTCAAACAGCTGCATTGGCTCCCAATTGATGCAAGGATTAAGTTTAAATCCCTCTGTATTGCTCACAGGGCCATAAATAACAAGGGCCCAGTAATATTCAGAGAGTTGGTCACCACTTATGTTCCAACTAGACACCTGAGATCCTCACATCTTCATTTCCTCAGTACAACCAGGGTAAAAAGTATGTGATGAGGAAGAAGATCGTTTGCACACGTAGTACCAAAGTTGTGGAATGATCTTCCACATAGTCTCAGAGCACTGAAAATGAATTTTCCTTCAAGAGGAAACTTAAGACATGGCTGTTTCCCCATTAATGTACCTGAGGCCCTACTCTCAGCACAGTACTCAACAGCACGGGGAAGCCTTTGGGTAGCCATGCGCTTTACAAAACATAAACATAAACTCTCCAGCTACGATTAGCCTATCAACATCACCATGGTTCCTGGACCTGCTTATGACTTGAAGCATCAACCTGCACCTGATGTCAAAACAGTAATTATGGGTTGTGGGTATCTGCTGAACATGACCAACGGTCTTGCACAGCAGGATGGATGAATAGGGCTATGATAAGGGCCTGTCTGTAGGTCATGCCTTGCACCCAGAAGTCACTTCACAAAGTCAAAGCATGAGAGCGACCAATTTGGATGAGAGGGGGACAAGGGTGCATGGCCCAGCCAAAGGCCAGTTCCTGCTCCCAGCGCCTTGGTAAGAAGGGGACTAGATGCAGGTCCATTGACAAGTGGATTGGGAATTGGTTTTTGAGCCTGACTAATGGCAAGGCCCTTTGTCCAAAGCTTGCTGCACATGGCCATAGGTTATAAGCAGCTAATTTGGGTTGGATGGTGCTGGGTGTGGTATATAATTAAAAACATGAATTCACTGAAAAATGTTAAAGGAGAGTTATGGTTAAGTACTCATCAGATTGAAAAACAATTGAATAAAATGTTTTACATTTCCTTAAAAAAGTCAATAGATGAGGCGTTATTGGTATAATTTCCTCTGAAAACAACTGAAAGGTATTTTGAGAAATGCAAGCTTAACCCTCACATCTCACTGCTCATGACCACGCATTATTAGAGATGTCATCACAACTGACATCAATGACATCAGTAAAGCTGTTTCGGGGGTCTTGGGCATTCAGCATGCTCTGTATCCAGACTGTACTGTAACTAGTCAGAGGTGAAATACACTGTAATGTGCAGGTACAATGGGCTTAAGTGTATTGAATGCTCCTAGGTGCAAATATAAGCTCTAGGGCCTTTAAAAGCAAAGAGCTTTTGGTTATTTATGTTTTTCCTCTGCTTTCCACAGTTTAGTTTTGTTTCTCTTCTGTTTGAAAACAACCATCAACCCGAGTTTTGGTTCTCAAACCTTCTGTTTTAATTTAATCTCTTTTGAAATAAAGGCCACTTTCCAAGATTTTATTCCACAGCATGGATTTGAAATTTGTTTGCACTGTATGAGGCAATCACAATAACATTTTCAGCCATTGTGAGAAAGTGGCTCTGTATATACTGTTCCCTAATAGGTACAGGGTGTACAGAGTCCACAGTCCCCCAGAGGCTGATAGAGGTCAAAGTTAGGTATGACCTTACTCTCAAAAGTGGTATCTTGGGCGAGCAGTAAGGCAGTACCAGAGGACAGTGTAAAGCATTTATTGTACACACTCAGTCAGCAAATGGTTTCACACACTCAATAACTGAACTCTAGGCCAATGGTTTATATATCTAAAATATATGCTTGTTTTATTTTTAGAACCAAAAGGGGATAAAAATATACTTTTTCAGAATGAGAGGTTGAATATAAATACTTTTGTCTTAAGCAATACATTTTTGTAAACAGTCACAGTTGGTTGCAATAAACAATCCTATTTCCTAAACATAACAATGCATTGAGCTCAATGGTAAATTCAGGTTATTTGTAATAAATTGCATTTCAGATTACTTTTGGAATTCCAGGTCTGGCTCCTAGATCCAGCCCTGGGTCAGTATTCAGAATCAAGTGATGAAAGTCGACTTAATAACTGTAATGATTTTTAAATAATATTTAGCTATTTCAAAAGTTAGCACTTAGAAAATATTTCAAAGAAAACATTCAATGGATCTCTATGGCAAGAAATTCAAATTGCAGGTAGAGTACTTTATCGTTACTTTAGTAATCCAGGACTGGGTACCTAGACCCAGGACTGGGGTCCTTATCGAAAACAGGTAAGTAATTTCGTTTTCAGAAATGGTACGATTATAAAGAATATTTCAAATTTGCAAAAATAGACACTTAGAAGAAATTTCACAGAAAAGCGGACAATGGTTTCCTATTGGAGAAAAATGAGTTAGAGGTAAGTATAGTTGTGGACACTTTTCAGAGTCAGGGCTGGGCACCAAGATCCAGCACTGGGAGCTCACCTAGGAGCAGGTGAGTAAATTCGTTTTTGTCACTTGGCTGATTTTTGGTGAATATTTGCAGTTTTGAAAAGTTCACACTTAGAAGATTTTTGAAGAAAAAGCCAGTCAATGTTACCCTATGAGGAAAATGAAGTTAGCGGTTTAAGGGTAAGTACTCGACTGGCAGAGTTGAAACTCCGGGCATAGACTCAGGGGTCCTCCAGTGTCAGGTAGGTACAGTTGGTTCACCCTCAGCGGTTTCAGGACGGCCGGGTGCAGAGAGAGTTAGGCCCAATGTTATCCTATGAGGGATAGGGGGGCCTTGGTTGGTGGCTGCTGTCTGGCAAGCCACGCGGCTGTGGGAGCTGGGCTCCTGGTCACTTACTCAGGGCAAGTGGGGAAGTAAGTTAGTGTAGAGAGTGCACTGCCAGGGCCACTCGGGCGGCTGGGTGCAGGGTGCTTTTGAGCCGTCGGGCGCTCAATGGAAATCAATGGGAATGTTCCGGTTTGGAAAAAGGCTGCAAGCTCGGGGACGAGGATGCTTCAGGTGCCACCACCACTTCGAGAGGTAAGTTGGGTAGTTGTAGGTTAGGTGGGTACCCCGGGATTGGGCACAGGGGGCCGCAGGGCGCCGGGTGCAGGGGTGCCTTTTGATGTCGGAAATCTTACCCTCTTGTTGATCGCGGTTGGGGTGGCACTCTGTTCTGAGGCTGCAGGCTTCTTCCGGAATGTCGAGGGGGGTCCTTGAGTGCCGGACTCGGGGTCACAGTCGCCGTGGGGTCGTCCTCAGGGTCTTTGTCCACTCCGGCACTGGCCAGGCTTGGCTGGTGCAGAGTGTGTTGGGTCCGCGGTTCCGGGCTGCTGCCAGGGGTTAAAAATAGGTTTCTTGAGTAGAGCCTCTACTCATGGGAGTCCCAGGGGCTTAGAGCCAAAAGGTAGCCAGGTCCTCCGGGGTTGGTGAGGTTGCTGGCCACGAGAGATGCCACGCTGGTGCAGGTTCGAGAGTCGACAGGCCGGTAGGGCTGGGGCCAAAGCAGTTGGTGTCTTCTTCTCTTTTTAGCAGCTGCAGGGCAGGTCCTTGTTCTTCTTGCTCTTCTTGTAGTTTTCTATCTGGAATCTGAGGAAGGAAGGTTCAGGGTGCCCCTAAATACTAGATTTAGGGGCGTTACAGGTAGGTGAAGGCCAGGGACCAATGGGTCCTTGTCCTGGGGTGGGTACACCCCCTATCCTGCCTCTCTCCTGTGGGAGGGGGGCAGTAGCCTAATCCTGATAGGGTAGGGCCTCCCATATTCAAGATGGCGAGAGCCCGGAGATGTGCTTCACCTCGCCTCCCCCACCTGAGGGGTGGGGTGGGCAGGCTGGCACATCCCCTGTCCTTGTATGGGGTTTCCGGCCAAGCTTCCCGCCAGAGTGCGGGGTTGCAGTGGCCTGGGGAAACTCCAAATGGCGGCATGCCTTTGAAGCTTCCCTTTGCTCGTCCTGGGGGAGGAGATTTCTCACCTCACCCAGGATGTGCATTGTTGCAGGCCCGGGAGAGCAGGAGCTCTCCCACCCAGGGGTCCAGCAACGTGTCTCGTGTGGCAGCCTGGGCAGCCTCAGAGCAGACGTGGATTGTAAGTTAGCTGTAAGGGGGCATCTCTAAGATGCCCTCTGGGGTGCTTAGTACATTAAATCCCACACTGGCATCAGTGTGGGTTCAATGTGCTGAGAAGTTTGATACCAAACTTCCCAGTCTTCAGTGTTGCCATGATGGTGCTGTGGAGCTCGTGTTTGACGAGCTCTCAGTACCATGTACTCTTAAATGACAGCACTGCACTTACAGTGCCCAGGAATGGACCTGGGTACTGTAGGGGCACAGGGCTCCTGCTCCTGTGCCCACACCATAGGCGTAATGCACCCAGCTAGAGGGGTGGCTGACATATGCCTTGGCAGTGTAGGTGATGGGCATGGTACACAGTGATGTGTGCCATGTCGACTCTTTGTTTTGTCCTGCACCCAGACACTCAGCCTGCAAGGGCAGTGTGTGTGTGTAAGGGTACAGGGCCTCTGAGGGTGGCACAATGAGTGCTGCAGCCCTTAGAGGCCTTCCCTGGCCACAAGGCCCTGGGTACCTAGGGTACCATTTACTAGGGACTGACATGTGGCTAGGGTTTGCCAATTTGGAGTTTGTGTGGTTTAAGGAAGGAACATAGGCCCTGGGCACCTGATTGGCAGGAACCCAGGGTACACTCAATCAAAGTACATTCAGCAATTTAGCAAAAAGTGGGGGCATACCATGCAAGAAAGATGGCACTTTCTCACACAACCCCCCCCCAAACAAAAGGTGATGAGACTAACCTTGTCCTATGGAGTCTTCATTGTCTAAGTGGAAGAACCTGGAAAGTCCATCTGCATTGGCATGGGCAGTCCCTGGTCTGTGTTCCACTTCAAAGTCCATTCCCTGTAGGGAGATGGACCACCTTAGTAGTTTTGGATTTTCCCCTTTCATCTGCATTAGCCATCTGAGAGGTCTGTGGTCAGTTTGAACTAGGAAGTGAGTGCCAAACAAGTATGGCCTCAGCTTCTTCAGGGACCAAACCACAGCAAAGGCCTCCCTCTCAATGGCACTCCAACGCTGCTCTCTAGGGAGTAGCCTTCTGCTTATAAAAGCAACAGTTTGGTCTTGGCCTTCATCATTGTTCTGGGATAGGACCGCTCCTATCCCTAGCTCAGAGGCATCAGTCTGCACTATGAACTGCTTGGCATAATCTGGAGCTTTTAGAATTGGTGCTGAGCACATTGCTTCTTTTAGGGTGTCAAAAGCCTTTTGACAACTAACTGTCCAGTTAACTTTCTTGGGCATTTTCTTGGAGGTGAGCTCTGTGAGGGGGGTCACAATGGACCCATACCCCTTCACAAACCTCCTGTAGTACCCAGTCAAGCCAAGGAATGCCCTGACTTGGGTCTGGGTTGTTGGAGCTATCCAGTCCATGATGGCCTGGATTTTGGGTTGTAAGGGCTGTACCTGGCCTCCACCTACAAGGTGGCCCAAGTACACCACAGTGCCCTGCCCTATCTGGCATTTGGATGCCTTGATAGTGAGACCTGCACTTTGCAGAGCCTCTAAAACCTTCCCAAGGTGGATCAGGTGATCCTGCCAGGTGGAGCTAAAGACAGCAATATCATCAAGATAAGCTGCACTAAATGACTCCAACCCAGCCAGGACATGGTTCACCAACCTCTGGAAGGTGGCAGGGGCATTCTTTAACCCAAAGGGCATCACAGTAAACTGATAATGCCCATCAGGGGTGGAGAATGCTGTCTTTTCTTTTGCTCCTGGGGCCATGCCAATCTGCCAGTACCCTGCAGTTAAGTCAAAGGTACTGAGAAATTTGGCAGCCCCCAATTTGTCTATCAGTTCATCTGCTCTTGGGATAGGGTGAGCATCTGTCTTGGTGACAGAGTTGAGCCCTCTATAGTCCACACAGAACCTCATCTCTCTCTTTTCACCCTGTTGATGAGGTTTGGGGACCAGAACCACTGGGCTAGCCCAGGGGCTCTCTGAAGGCTCAATGACCCCTAACTCCAGCATCTTGCTGACCTCAGCTTTGATGCTTTCCTTGACTTGATCTGACTGTCGATAGATTTTGTTCTTGACAGGTGCACTGTCACCAGTGTCCACATCATGGGTACACCAGCTTGTCAGACCAGGGGTCAGGGAAAAGAGGCTAGCATATTGTTGCAAGACTTGCTTGCAGTCAGTCTGCTGTTGGGCAGAGAGGGTGTCTGAGAAAATCACACCATCTACTGACCCATCTTTTGGGCTGTAGGATAGGAGGTCAGGGAGTGGTTCACTCTCTGCTTCCTGTTCTTCATCAGTTACCATCAGCATGGTGATGTCAGCCCTATCATTGTAGAGTTTATGGCGGTTCACATGGATGACCCTTTTGGGTGTCCTGCTAGTGCCCAGGTCAACTAGATAGGTGACCTCACTCTTTCTCTCCAGGATAGGGTAAGGGCCACTCCATTTGTCTTGGAGAGCCCTTGGTGCCACTGGCTCCAAAACCCACACCTGTTGCACAGGTTGAAATTCAACCAGTGCAGCTTTTTGGTCATACCAGGGCTTCTGGAGCTCCTGGCTGGCCTCAAGGTTCTTTGATGCCTTTTCCATATACTCAGCCATTCTGGACCTTAGGCCAAGCACATAGTCCACTATGTCCTGTTTGGGTTCTTGAAGAGGCCTCTCCCAGCCCTCCTTTACAAGACACAGTGGCCCCCTTACAGGATGACCAAACAGAAGTTCAAAGGGTGAGAAACCTACTCCCTTTCTGTGGCACTTCCCTGTAAGCGAAAAGCAAGCATGGTAACAGGACATCCCACCTCCTTTTGAGTTTTTCAGGGAGCCCCATGATCATACCTTTCAATGTCTTGTTGAACCTCTCAACAAGGCCATTGGTTTGTGGATGGTAGGGTGTAGTAAACTTGTACTGCACTCCACACTCTTTCCACATGTGTGTTAGGTAAGCAGACATGAAGTTGGAACCTCTGTCTGAAACCAGCTCCTTAGGAAAACCTACCCTGGTGAAGACACCCAGGAGGGCCTTGGCTACTGCAGGAGCTGTAGTAGTCCTAAGTGGAATTGCTTCAGGGTACCTAGTAGCATGATCCACTACCACTAGAATAAATTTGTTCCCTGAGGCTGTGGGAGGTTCAAGTGGACCCACAATGTCCACACCTACCCTTTCAAAGGGGACCCCCACCACTGGTAGTGGGATGAGGGGGGCCTTTGGGTGGCCACCTGTCTTGCCACTGGCCTGACAGGTAACACAGGAGCTGACAAACTCCTTCACCTTTTGGTGCATCTGGGGCCAGTAAAAGTGACTCACTAACCTTTCCCAAGTTTTGGATTGCCCCAGATGTCCAGCTAGGGGGATGTCATTAGCCAAAGTTAGGAGAAACTCCCTGTACTTCTGTGGCACTACCACCCTCCTGGTGGCTCCAGGAGTGGGGTCTCTTGCCTCAGCATACAGTAATCCCTCTTCCCAATAAGTTCTGTGGGTACCACTGACATCTCCCCTGGCTTCTGAAGCAGCTTGTTGTCTCAGGCTTTCAAGAGTGGGACAGTCTCGCTGACCCTGGCACAGCTCTTCCCTAGAGGGTCCCCCTGGGCCCAAGAGTTCAACCTGGTAAGGGTCAAGATCCATGGACTCAGTTCCCTCAGGGGTATCCACATCCTCTCCAGGGGGAGAGGGGTTCTGAGTGTTTGGCTGTACAGAAGCTGGTCCCCCAGTCTTCTTGCCTTTTCTCTTGGTTGGTTGGGCCATTATTCCAGGCTCCAAACCTACTTTTTCACCCTTCCTCTTGCTCTGTGCTCTGGTTTGCACACACACCAATTCAGGGATGCCCAGCATGGCTGCATGGGCCTTTAACTCAACCTCAGCCCAGGCTGAGCTTTCCAGATCATTTCCAAGCAGACATGCAGCTGGCAACTTTGGAGAGACCACTACCTGTTTCAGGCCAGTAACCCCCCCCCCCCCCAGCCTAATGTTACCATGGCCATGGGATGACTAGTGGTGACACTGTCAGCGTTGGTGACTGGGTAAGACTTCCCAATCAAGTATTGCTCAGGGGAAACCAGTGTGACTTTCACCATAGTGACAATGGCACCTGTATCCCTCAGAGCTTCTACCCTAGTTCCATTCACCCAGGGGTACTGTAAGTATTTCTTTAAGTTGGGGGGCCACACAGCTACAGTGGCAAACTCCACTTCTCCCAAGGAGACTAAACTTGCTTCAGTGTGTTCCCAGATTTGCTCAGGGTACACCTCTGATCCCATTTGTATGCTTGCTGCCCCAGGAGTAGCTGTACTGGGTGCCTTAGGGGCTTTGTTTTGGGGGCAAGTTACAGTTAGGTGTCCCTGCTTTTTACAGGTATTACACCAGGCCTTTAAGGGATCAAAGTTCTTCCCCCTATATGGTTGGGGCACATAGGGAGTAGTTTGGGTCCCACCCACCTGAACAGGTTTTTGGGGCCCTTTGGAAGACTCAGACTTTTTATCTTGGGGATTCTCACCACCTTTCCCCTGGGGAGGTTTTGTGACCACTTTCTTTTGGTCACCCCCAGTGGTTGTCTTGGCCACCCTAGTCTTGACCCAGTGGTCTGCCTTCTTTCCCAATTCTTGGGGAGAAATTAGACCTAGGTCTACCAAATGCTGATGCAACTTTTCATTTGTGCAGTTACTCAAAATATGTTCCTTCATGAATAAATTGTACAATCCAGTAAAATCCTGCACACCATGTCCAGCTAACCAACCAACCAGTGTCTTCACAGAGAAATCTACAAAATCAATCCAGGACTGGGTCTGGGTTTTGTGAGCCCCCCTGAATCTAATTCTATACTCCTCAGTGGTGAATCCAAATCCCTCAATCAGAGCTTTCTTCATGAGGTCATAGGATCCTGCTTCTGGCCCAGAGAGAGTCAGAAGCCTGTCCCTGCAGTTACCAGAGAACAGTTCCCACAGGAGTGCCCCCCAGAGAGGTTTCTTTACTTTCCTGATATCACAAGCCCTCTCAAAGGCTGTGAACCATTTGGTGATATCATCACCTTCCTCAAATTTAGGGACAATCCCTTTGGGGATTTTAGGGTCAGAAGTTTCCTCCCTATCCTTGTTTTTATTATTGCTGCCACCATTTGATGGGTCCTAAACCCATCTCTCTCCTTTCCTTTTCTAGAGCCAGGAGCCTGGACTCTAGATCTAATCTTTTGGCCAGCCTCACAAGGCTGTCCTCTTCACTGAGGGGTCCCCCAGTGTTGTCTCTGGGACCAGAGCCACCTGTGTGGTCTCTAGGTGCCCAGATGCTAATTCTTGAGTTGGAGGGTATGGGTGCCATCTCCTCCCTAGGGAATAGTATGGGGAGGTTGTTGTCCACCTCCCCTGTTTCCCTTTCCTCATCTGACTGGCCATCACCATGTTCAGATGGGTGGTCTTTAGCATACTCAGCCAGGAGCTCCTGGAGCCCTTGTTTGGTTGGATGCAGACCCATTTGTACATTTTTGAGTTTACATAAGGACCTCAATTCCTTGAAAGACAAGTGTAAGTAAGGTGTGAGGTCGAGCTCCTCCACCAGGTCCATGTTATTATTATCACTAATAGCTGGGTTTGTTTGAGTCATTCTAACCTGACAGTTCTAACCCTCTACCCTGACTATAGTGACTTTTATTTTTCTAAAATTCTAATGGGACTTAAGCAAGGCCCTAGCAAGACTTTTAGTAATTTTGGAAAAACCAATCAGAATTCTAAAGGCAATTTTTAAGAGTTCTGTCGTGTGATCAGATGGTAACCAAGTAGTCCAACAAATGCAAGTTTGTATCCCACCGCTGATCCACCAATGTGAGAAAGATTTTATTCCACAGCATGGATTTGAAATTTGTTTGCACTGTATGAGGCAATCACAATAACATTTTCAGCCATTGTGAGAAAGTGGCTCTGTATATACTGTTCCCTAATAGGTACAGGGTGTACAGAGTCCACAGTCCCCCAGAGGCTGATAGAGGTCAAAGTTAGGTATGACCTTACTCTCAAAAGTGGTATCTTGGGCGAGCAGTAAGGCAGTACCAGAGGACAGTGTAAAGCATTTATTGTACACACTCAGTCAGCAAATGGTTTCACACACTCAATAACTGAACTCTAGGCCAATGGTTTATATATCTAAAATATATGCTTGTTTTATTTTTAGAACCACAAAGGGGATAAAAATATACTTTTTCAGAATGAGAGGTTGAATATAAATACTTTTGTCTTAAGCAATAAATTTTTGTAAACAGTCACAGTTGGTTGCAATAAACAATCCTATTTCCTAAACATAACAATGCATTGAGCTCAATGGTAAATTCAGGTTATTTGTAATAAATTGCATTTCAGATTACTTTTGGAATTCCAGGTCTGGCTCCTAGATCCAGCCCTGGGTCAGTATTCAGAATCAAGTGATGAAAGTCGACTTAATAACTGTAATGATTTTTAAATAATATTTAGCTATTTCAAAAGTTAGCACTTAGAAAATATTTCAAAGAAAACATTCAATGGATCTCTATGGCAAGAAATTCAAATTGCAGGTAGAGTACTTTATCGTTACTTTAGTAATCCAGGACTGGGTACCTAGACCCAGGACTGGGGTCCTTATCGAAAACAGGTAAGTAATTTTGTTTGCAGAAATGGTACGATTATAAAGAATATTTCAAATTTGCAAAAATAGACAGAAGAAATTTCACAGAAAAGCAGACAATGGTTTCCTATGGGAGAAAAATGAGTTAGAGGTAAGTATAGTTGTGGACACTTTTCAGAGTCAGGGCTGGGCACCAAGATCCAGCACTGGGAGCTCACCTAGGAGCAGGTGAGTAAATTCGTTTTTGTCACTTGGCTGATTTTTGGTGAATATTTGCAGTTTTGAAAAGTTCACACTTAGAAGATTTTTGAAGAAAAAGCCAGTCAATGTTAACCTATGAGGAAAATGAAGTTAGCGGTTTAAGGGTAAGTACTCGACTGGCAGAGTTGAAACTCCGGGCATAGACTCAGGGGTCCTCCAGTGTCAGGTAGGTACAGTTGGTTCACCCTCAGCGGTTTCAGGACGGCCGGGTGCAGAGAGAGTTAGGCCCAATGTTATCCTATGAGGGATAGGGGGGCCTTGGTTGGTGGCTGCTGTCTGGCAAGCCACGCGGCTGTGGGAGCTGGGCTCCTGGTCACTTACTCAGGGCAAGTGGGGAAGTAAGTTAGTGTAGAGAGTGCACTGCCAGGGCCACTCGGGCGGCTGGGTGCAGGGTGCTTTTGAGCCGTCGGGCGCTCAATGGAAATCAATGGGAATGTTCCGGTTTGGAAAAAGGCTGAAAGCTCGGGGACGAGGATGCTTCAGGTGCCACCACCACTTCGAGAGGTAAGTTGGGTAGTTGTAGGTTAGGTGGGTACCCCGGGATTGGGCACAGGGGGCCGCAGGGCGCCGGGTGCAGGGGTGCCTTTTGATGTCGGAAATCTTACCCTCTTGTTGATCGCGGTTGGGGTGGCACTCTGTTCTGAGGCTGCAGGCTTCTTCCGGAATGTCGAGGGGGGTCCTTGAGTGCCGGACTCGGGGTCACAGTCGCCGTGGGGTCGTCCTCAGGGTCTTTGTCCACTCCGGCACTGGCCAGGCTTGGCTGGTGCAGAGTGTGTTGGGTCCGCGGTTCCGGGCTGCTGCCAGGGGTTAAAAATAGGTTTCTTGAGTAGAGCCTCTACTCATGGGAGTCCCAGGGGCTTAGAGCCAAAAGGTAGCCAGGTCCTCCGGGGTTGGTGAGGTTGCTGGCCACGAGAGATGCCACGCTGGTGCAGGTTCGAGAGTCGACAGGCCGGTAGGGCTGGGGCCAAAGCAGTTGGTGTCTTCTTCTCTTTTTAGCAGCTGCAGGGCAGGTCCTTGTTCTTCTTGCTCTTCTTGTAGTTTTCTATCTGGAATCTGAGGAAGGAAGGTTCAGGGTGCCCCTAAATACTAGATTTAGGGGCGTTACAGGTAGGTGAAGGCCAGGGACCAATGGGTCCTTTTCCTGGGGTGGGTACACCCCCTATCCTGCCTCTCTCCTGTGGGAGGGGGGCAGTAGCCTAATCCTGATAGGGTAGGGCCTCCCATCTTCAAGATGGCGAGAGCCCGGAGATGTGCTTCACCTCGCCTCCCCCACCTGAGGGGTGGGGTGGGCAGGCTGGCACATCCCCTGTCCTTGTATGGGGTTTCCGGCCAAGCTTCCCGCCAGAGTGGGGGGTTGCAGTGGCCTGGGGAAACTCCAAATGGCGGCATGCCTTTGAAGCTTCCCTTTGCTCGTCCTGGGGGAGGAGATTTCTCACCTCACCCAGGATGTGCATTGTTGCAGGCCCGGGAGAGCAGGAGCTCTCCCACCCAGGGGTCCAGCAACGTGTCTGCTGTGTGGCAGCCTGGGCAGCCTCAGAGCAGACGTGGATTGTAAGTTAGCTGTAAGGGGGCATCTCTAAGATGCCCTCTGGGGTGCTTAGTACATTAAATCCCACACTGGCATCAGTGTGGGTTCAATGTGCTGAGAAGTTTGATACCAAACTTCCCAGTCTTCAGTGTTGCCATTATGGTGCTGTGGAGCTCGTGTTTGACGAGCTCTCAGCACCATGTACTCTTAAATGACAGCACTGCACTTACAGTGCCCAGGAATGGACCCGGGTACTGCAGGGGCACAGGGCTCCTGCTCCTGTGCCCACACCATAGGCGTAATGCACCCAGCTAGAGGGGTGGCTGACATATGCCTTGGCAGTGTAGGTGATGGGCATGGTACACAGTGATGTGTGCCATGTCGACTCTTTGTTTTGTCCTGCACCCAGACACTCAGCCTGCAAGGGCAGTGTGTGTGTGTAAGGGTACAGGGCCTCTGAGGGTGGCACAATGAGTGCTGCAGCCCTTAGAGGCCTTCCCTGGCCACAAGGCCCTGGGTACCTAGGGTACCATTTACTAGGGGCTGACATGTGGCTAGGGTTTGCCAATTTGGAGTTTGTGTGGTTTAAGGAAGGAACATAGGCCCTGGGCACCTGATTGGCAGGAACCCAGGGTACACTCAATCAAAGTACATTCAGCAATTTAGCAAAAAGTGGGGGCATACCATGCAAGAAAGATGGCACTTTCTCACAGCCATCAACAGAGAGAGGAGACTGAGTTAATGAAATCCTCAGTAAAAGCCTATTTTTTGTTAAAAACCTCGCCTCAGATTGAACCTTACTTGAGAATTGTCACAAAGCCCTTCCACCGCCTGCTTTTAACTAGGTTTCGTTTTAATTTAATTCTCTTCTTCCTAAGTAATCAGCAAGGCTGGAGTAGGGTGTGTGATTTAGGTCCTTGCACTTGTGACACTTTTTCCAATCAAGACACTGTGCACTTTATAATGTTCTGTGAGCATTACAATGCTATTCGCAGGAGGTTTTTAATTCCTATTTTAAGGGGAAAAGGCTTTATACAGGTAAAACCCGCCTTACTATATCTTCAGCTGCTAAATGACCCATGGGAAATTTATAACATTGCAAGTTTTTTAGTCGCAGCTGTTAGATTTAGGAAAAAGTGGCACACCAAGATAATTATTTAAAGTGGATCCACTGTGCCTACATGATTATCGTTTTTATCGTTTTTAATTGTGACCGTTTTTATTGGGGTGATTTACTGCTATATATGAACTAATGGCTGCTAGGGCTTTTAGGTGATGTAATGAATTCCGTCTCTGTAATATTTTTTTCTTTTTAGGTCGCCCATATTTATCGATGATTTGTATTTTAGATGTTTTTATTGTGCAGTTCGATATATGTATTGTACTTTTCTGGTTCTTATTAACCGAATAAAGTGGTTTTGACTGACTGGCAGTCATCAACATGTTGTGGGTCTCTAATGGTTTTAGTACCATCTAAGAATTAAATTCATGATGGGAAAAATAGCTGCCATTGCCCAATTGATTTGTATTCGAATTCATTGTCAAACAGAAAGATGCACAAAATAATTCACTAGAACTCATCTCTCATACTATGTAAATGGCTCTTTGAAGTTCACCTAACTCTTATTTGTTGCATACATATCTCCAAAAAGCTCAATGGATTTACACCAAACCACAAATTGGACCCATTCTGGGCAAATTACTAACTCCTCAGTATATTAGTATTTGGCATTATTTGACACACCTGCTTCACAAGCATTCTGGTCTGTGTACTGTTCAACATTATAAGTCTAATATCAGACACACAGTTATTGTGTACGCCATTTAAAACGTTTTTTTCACTCCAAAAGTGTCCAGTAAATAGGGGAAATCAACTTACGCACATGCCATGCTTATTGGCAATCATAGGAGAAGAGTATTCATGACTTTTCAGGGTGGGGTGTCAATGTCACTTTCACTTCTTTACCAGCCAGTAAACAACCAGACAGTGCAGACAGCTTCCTTATATTGATGACTTGCACTGTGTGTCATCCACCACAATTGTTCGATATTTCACGGTATTAATATATCAACACCATGAAAGGACCATCAAATTGAAGGATTATTATTGTGAATTATGGCTAAAGGAATGATGCACGTTAGGAGATTTTCAGCTGAAAATGAATTACATTTTTGAAACTGGTGCGACTTTTGAGTGTGAAAACCACACCATGTTATTTTTTCTCTTTTTTACTCTGCTCGTTGGTTTTACAATGCAGTGGCGTTGGAGAAAATAATACCACATCCATACACTCTTTTACATCAGTATTCAACAGTGTGTGTATCAAACTGCCTAGTTTTGTCTCACCACACCTCGCTGGCTGGTCATTCGACTGTGATACACAGATTCATATTTATGAATTGATATCAATTAATGCAACAACTTGAACATTAGAACCAATAATGCACCATGATTTACATGTAACACATCTTTTTTACATGGGTAGTACACTCAGTAGTAATGTATAGTTTCATTGGGTGTGGCGGATGCTGTTGTATCAATACGTTATGGGATAGGTCAGATTTAGAGGTTGTGTACATGTATTTGTGGACTGGGGTGAATTGTATGGTCTTGTTCCTCACTTGCTAGCCACACTCTGTTAGCTATTCAAACATGCTCCTTTTGAGCCGAAAAGAAGTCCTAAATTATCTGTCGTGCGCCACTTCATATGGTATTTCACCACAGTCATATACAGCCAGAATGGAAGCACCTTCAACCGGAAGGAATATCCTTCTCTGAAGAACAAGAAAAACCATGAATCACATTTTTGAGATTTTCAGCATGAACTGAGCGAGTATTTGACTGGAAAAAAATGAACTGTAGAAAACTGAGCTGCAGCAACCAAAAATGTCTTGAGAGAGGCCTGGTACAACATGTAAGAGTCCAATTCACACTAAGTTAGAGAGACACACACACACGGGTGCACGCACGTGCATACACACACACACACACACGAGTTTGAAAGTTAATTAGGTTGTAAAAATCATCACAACCCAACGATGCATTTAATTGTCCGCACTACACATTACCTATTATGTATTTTGATTGTTATGTGTTTATTTTGATGACATTTGCATGAAAATGTTTTTAATTATGTCGTTAGTAATCTGAAGTTTAGTGAAGAAATGTATTTTTGCTGTGTTTGGAAGCACACTCTGTCTGTGGAATTTAGAAGTTTGTGAAGCAACTCTCTACGAGAGAAAGCTAACAAAGAGCCCTGATTGTAATCAGAATAGTCAAGACGTGTTTACCCTTCCTAAAGAGGACGCTGATGAATCTAAGAGGAGTGGTGAGGCTCTTTGGAGTAGCATGGGGCTGTCAGCACCTAATGGACTGTCAGCTTCAAGACTAATTTATGGGCAGCAAGGGGTCAGAAGACGCTCGGGCCTCCCATTGGATGAGGTACTAAATTCACGTGGATGATGTTCTGGGAGATTCCTCAGTGACAAATTTATAAGCGAATCAGAATATGGGTTTTCATTGAAAACTCCGGCCTAACCATAACCACAGAGTTGCTACTATCCATTTTGTAATATCTCAGGCAGCCTAATGTGTTACATATTTTTGCCTGTCATATATCTGTTTTTATTCCTTAGTTTACAATTTTTATAAAGCACCACTCAAAGGGAAGGTATGAACAGTGGGTGCATGGCAACCTCTTACAAAGAGCCCATCTTGAAACCATTGTGATCAAATGAATATAAAACATTGTTACCGTTCAACACCAGTTTCAAGACGGGAAAATACACTAAACGAACCTCTGAGCTGTGTAGGGGAAGGAAGAAAGAGTGAAAAAGATGCGAAGCTATCTAATAAGAGAAGACAAGGAACTATAGATGTGAGGATTTGTGGCACGAGAGAGGTGAAAAGAAGTGACCATTGAGAGGCAAATGAAGAGAAAGGGGAGTGGATGAATAAAAGGACCACAGAATGATGAGGAAAGAGACCTAGAGTAGGGTTCTGACACAAAAATGGAAGAGACTGTTAAGGAAAAGAGACAAAATGAGATGGCAGTGGAAAGGGTTACACCACTAAAGACACAGAGGGTCATTGTAGAGGAGATATGGGGTTGCGTTGAAAGGCTTGCAAAGTAAAGAATGTGGTGTTCAGTAAAGAAATAGTTTAAATCACATGGAGTGAGAGTTCTTTGGGCTCAAAATAATAAAGGTGGTAAAGGAGAAAGTTGACATAGGGATTGAGAGTAGAGCAGTGGGGTCACGATAGAAGTAGGTAGCAATGTTGTTCAATGGTGGATGCAGTAGTCATTCTATTTCATACACCCATGGGACAAAGACATGCGGGTAACCTCACAGGAATTCTGAGAGGGATTTATGTCTTCCAGTCATGTCCACTGCTAAACGTTTTACTGCGGTTTAGTTCAGAGACAAGAGCCTAGTGCGAAAACTTTATAGGCTGTATAGTTCCAACCTTTACAACACCCAACAAACCCTATAAACAAGCTATTGTTACTTTCTCTCATAAATCAAGTAATCAATAGTGCCTAATAAAGTGACCATCTTTATAATGAACAGTGGTTAAAAAGCACTGGTGGGATTCCACTCATATATACTGTATGTCCACATGAGTGTCAGAAGTTATCAGGCAGTTCAGCATCTTTGAAACGTGGCTGGATCCGAGCAGGTCACAAGCTGAGTGTGCGAGAATTATAGCTAAAACCCTTCCAATCCCACTGGCCTTCCAGAGGTAAGCAGCCTTCATTTTAACTTATTCCACCTGAACCCAAGCAAACTTTCAGAGGTACCACACTGTAAGTAAAAATACCCAATTTACCTCGGTGGCCTCTGGATAAAGCTTAGAGCTCAATTTAACACATTCTGCTTCCCCCATGGGCTGCTCATTCCCCACTTATTCTGTGTCCATTGGCACCTCCTCAGATCTCCTCAGGTCTAAGACCCCAGAGTTCTGAAGGTTTTGATATTTTCCAAGAACACATTAGTCAGTAAAGACTTTTAAGTAGTGGCATAAATCACAATTGATAACATTGGTAGTGTGTGTCCACACATTATCCTCACACATGCCTACAATGCTCTCCAGCATTGTAGGACCAGCATAGCTGTCACCCCGCCCCTCTTTCCACGCACCTGCCAGACAGCTTCGCTCCACCCAACTTGCCCAGGCCACCCTCCCACGAATCCACAAGACCAGACCGGCAGAAAAATCCTTCTCCTACCTCGCCACCAGGTCCAGGCCCCTCCACCTCAGGCCATCACTCTGGCTGACCCAATTCAGGAAGGATCTCAAGACCTCGACTGAACCTCAACTCCCAGATGGATCAGCAGCCCCCCTCAGCGCCTTGAGACCCTCACGGGTGAGTAGCCGCGCTATATAAATTCTTGATTGATCCCTGCATTGAAACCAGCAACCAAAAAGAATTCACTTATCTTGAAAGCCACCACATGAACTGAGCGATAGTAAGCTAAGAACTTGTCAGGATGTAACTGAAGAGCTGTGAATTTCAGTGTGTGTGCACCACATGTATGTTTCACTGGTATTTCTATGGTAGTGGAGCCACAGAGCACTGTACACAGCAACAGGGAGCCACTGGTTGGAAAGGGGAGGGACACAGGAGATTGCACACAATAAAAAGAGGAGATGGGAAGTGAGTGGGGGTTGATACCTTTTGCCAGACCAGAGAAGCCATGACAGTCCTTATGAACTAGGTTAAGTGTTCTTTGAAAGAGGTGGGCCTTTAGGCGCTTTCCAAATTATTGTGAATTTGTCTGTCGTTTAGTCCCATTCTTGAAATTTCACAGATGTGATCACCATCCCACATTTGTGCTGCCGAGTTTAAAATGGATGGATCCGCAGGGCTCCAGCGCGAGGCTGCGGATCCTGAGTCATCAATAACACCTTCTTATGACAAGTGAAGAGAGGCTGGGCTTCGTAGCCATTATCCTGTTAACGGAAATGAAAACTTGTTAGAGGTAGAGCAACCCCTATGGATGATTAGAACCTAATTAAAACCGCACGAGAAGGTCGTCAAGTGACAGGAGACTCTGCAATCCTCGGGGGGCTCGCGCCGCCCCCTCGACACCGGTGGGCCTTCAGCTCCCCGAAGTCACTGGTCCCAGCCGCGCGGGTTCGCTGCGCTGACGCGGCGGTGGGAATTTATGCAGACAGCCGGGATGAGAGGTGTGACGGCTGGGCCTGGTGTGATTGCACGGTGACACCTCACCCCCAACCGGCTGCTAGGTGTCCCAACACACTGAGCAGCGCCAGTAATATTTTTATCTGGAGTGTTAAACAAATCAAGCTATTTTGGCAATGATGTCATCGAGACAAGGAAATGGTGCTTTGCGGGTGATATTGTCATATTCAGACCCTGGTAATGCTCTTCTTGGCCCAGGAGAAAGCATCCCCTGCGTTCTCTCTTCATCCTTCAATGGTGAAAATAATTCTCATTCTCATCGGCTTCCGTTCTCATCACTCTTTCGACATTCCCTCTCATTATTCCCATGCGCTGGGATTCTGTCCCTCAGAATTGCTGTAGTTCACCAACTCTCCTCCAACTTTTGTTGTCTTCCTACCTTATCTTATTTTTCACTCACAATCTCTCACTGTTGCAGCCTTTTTACTTTTAAATAGTAACATGCAGGACAACAAGTGCTTTACAGCGCTCCTCACGCCGGACCATCTCTTCACTGCCCACGTGCACAACTTATAAAAATGCTCAAAGTCTGTGGGGGATATATATGTAGGCCCAGTGATGCTGAGATAAGTGCTCTTTCCATGCTATCACTCCAGTCCCGCACCTGCTGGCGAGCTTGTCGCCAAGTGCTTCTCCAGCACTAAGCACACCTCAATTACCTTCCACCAGGTACCCAGATGCAGGGCTTAATTTTTAAAGAAATAAGTGCCAGGGCTCTCGTCATGAGGCCACTGCAGCTCGCACCACACATTGCCCCTGCCATTGGGCCAGTGATAGTAATCACACAACCACTAACCATCACACTCCTACAGGTGTAACAATTCGGGCTATTACGGGCACCCGAAGCTATAAGAATGGCTTGGGCGGCAGGTAATAGTCATATCTAATGTTTATTGAATAAATAATGAGCTGTTGAGGTCCTCTCTAAGGGGCATATTAACAAGCCTGGCGATACAATTATCGCCGCTTTAGCGGCAGAAAACTGCCGCTGAAACGGCGATAATGGGCTTGATAATATGCTCTATGGAATTCCAATTGAAACCCATGTTAAATGTGAAGGACGTCTAACATGGGCATCAATTGAAATTCCATAGAGCATATTATCAAGCCCATTATCGCGGCTTTAGCGGCAGTTTTCTGCCGCTAAAGCGGCGCTAATTTTATCGCCTGGCTTGTTAATATGCCCCAATATTAGCTAGACAGCGCCAACTTGTGGCAGACTGTCACAAGAGCTGGTTTTGACAATTAAGTGCTGGTGCTGAGTACCAGAAAACACTGGCTCAAATTAAGCACTGTCCAGACGTGATGGTTCAAGTGTCCACCACCTCTGCTTATCACTTTCTAGGAAAGGGAGATCCACAGCTATCACAATAGGCAACACTCCCTCACTCATGGATAAGTGTGAGCAGAAACATCTTTGTCACTCTTGAATGCTTGAAAACATTTGCCTTCTTCCTGTATGATACGCTAGGTTAATCTGTATCCTCCATGACAGGAAACAATTGTCTGTTTTTTTAGTTTCTGATCATACTTGCGTGCTTCCTCTCTGGCAGACTATACATCTTTGTTTTTAATTAATACCTGATAGCCCTTGCTTACTTGCTCTTAATAACACCAATTGCCTTTTAATTAAATGGGGTATTTGTAGGGCTGCAGTGTATGTAGGTCACTACAATGCAGTGAGTGAGTAATGAGTAATTTGTAAGCCCAACATATTCTAGATGACATTGTCGTAAAACTAATGTCTTCCAATGCAGAGACCTCTTTCATTTCAATTTGAAAAAATGCTCTATTGAACATGCAACAAGTGATGGACTGTGGATCCTTCGAATGCACGGTTCTAGCACGTGCTTCTGTTCTGTAAACGTGTCATGAAGGTATGATACGCAAGATCATGCAAAAACACGCTCAGTGATTGTTTAGTTGAGAAGTTACTTCAGGGATTGCATAGTCACTATGACTGTTCCTCTTAATTCTATCATTTTTTTTCTTTTAATGACTTGCTTTTAGAATTCTTTATTTTAGTGTTAGTAGGAGGTTTCAGGTTCTTAAACACATGCAATACAGGTTCCATTTTAGCAGCAGTTTCCATTTTAGTTTGCCTTTCTGCACTTTAGTTCACAGTCAGAATTTTTGTCATCTTTCACCGAACTTGTGTAAGTGTTATTTATGTCTAAACACCATTTAGCCTGAATTGCTACACCACCAGGCATCATAAGTCTAGTAAATCTTCTTGATATTTGCATCTCAAGGTTTTAAAAGTCAACATAAGCCCATGCTTAGGGTTTTTTCACATAGGTGATGTACTTTGCTTCCCAATGGTTTAGTCCGGTTAGATCTAGTGTCTTAAAATCTCCACTCGATTCTGTAACGCAGGCTAAACGTCAGGAGTCAAATCCTATATAATCCCCCAGAATTGACCACCGAGGAGAGAGAAACTTCACCCAGGGCCCAGATCCAGGCACAGGTTCATATGGGCACGGCACCAGATTCCACTGCCTTAACTGAAGCTGCTGCATTCTTGCAAGGCGTTGCCTTCACTGACCGGTGCACTGCACCCGTGGGTGGGGAAGCCAAACCTTGTAGAGCTGGACCAGCGTCCCAGGGTGTGCAACAATATCATGGCACCTGGATTCCTTTAAATAGAAACTAGAAGAGGCTATGGAAGAAACTGCTACTGTAACAATAACTGTTATATATGCCCCTTCCACTGTTAGTTAATTTTTGTCAAAATTGAACATTGAACTGACGTTGTTTTTTCTTCAACATCTAAACCCTTTCCCTGCCTTTTCTCCTCCATAGAGATGTGCAACACAAGGTGTTGATTTGCCAATACCTCCTTCTGATCGTGTCTTTTCACTCCTCAATCCATTCTCTTCTTTCTAAATTGTAAAAAATCTATTCTTCATTACTTTGAAACCTCAGGGCATTCCTTGCTATTGTCATTCCATTGCTTTAGTCTCACCTGTTCAATCCGTGGGTTCCACCAACCTGCTTCAACTGTCCGTCTTTCGCCCCCTTCTCCCCCTTTCTCTAGCCCAGTTACCCCCATACTATCTACATAAATTCCTTAATAAATCCCAGCTACCCAGCAACAACCCTCCTTGTTCCGAGGCCACTTCAGTGGTATCACTACTTGCCCACTACTCAAACTTATTTGGCACTTCCAAATTTGATATGGTTAACTACAACAAAGATGTCTACTCAGGTCATCGTGGGCACAACACTCTCTTCTCATGCCTCCAGTTGTAAGGCCAATCCTACTCTCTGTCATAGGCTTCTTTTACAATTAGCCATTGACATGCCTTGAGTCCCCTTTCTCTTCTTCTTCTTCTTGCTTTTCAATGCCACCTTAGGCAATAGCGTATTCACCCTTTATGTCCTCGTACCACCTTTTTGGTGATTATATTGAAATTTTCTTCACTCTCCTCTGCTTTCCGCCACCACCAAAACCAAATGATTAATTGCATCGTTAATTCTTGTCATTGGATAGCAATGCATTATGCTGACCATGACATAAAAATTATTACTCCATCTCATTCCATTGTGACAACATATTCTCCTCTTCTCAGTCAGAAATCTAGATTAGAAACCTTCACAACTTCAAAATTCACATGCCTATTGCACTTTATACATTCTACTGCCCTTTCAGCTCATTACTACCATAAGCCATCTAGGATTTGTCCACATCTCACATTGAACTTGACCAATAAAAGTGAACTAACCCCACAAAACTCCTTCCTACATGTGGAAACATTCTTCAACTTTTCAAGCTGTATCCTGTACAATTGTCTCTTCCTCCTTCTTCTGACAAGCTGGTTGGCTGGTTTATACAGAGCAAGGATGCTTATAATTCTCGATTCCAGTCTGCAGATTATAATATAACCATGCACTAAAACCTAAGCAAAACTAACTTTTGCCTCACCCCTCGACCTAACTACGGCTTGTTAAGGCAAAAGTGCCTGACTGACTAAAGACTGGTGTGATCCCTGCAGATTGGTATCCTTTTCTTTCTTGTAATCTCTTATATAGAATGTCCTTAATCCAGTCATGAGGACAACTGAACACATTCTAAAAAAACTCTCACAAGCTACCCCTTCGTTCCTTAATACCCCGGCAACCACATCCAACAGCACCACTAATAATGTATAACATTTATCTTACTTGTCCCCACTTCCCAATTTACCACCTTCTCAGTTCCACGGCTTAAATTACCATCATGAGTGTTTTCTCTTCGGGGTGAACTCTGTGATGTATGTATCGACTTTTGTACAAATGCTTGCGTAGATTCAGAGACAAATACATATCTTTTCACATATTTATGTGATCATTTGGACCTCTATATCCATCACACTTTAGTTGTACCATAATATGACATAAATATCACGCCTCATAGTGGAGTCAGAGAAATTTCATCATTTTGCTAGTTAACTCCTGAGGTTTCTGGCCCCTGCCTTAGTATATGATATTTCATTTTCGCTCATTTTTTGTTTTTATATAGGTCTTGTGGTTATGGCCATGGGTGTCCTTGCAGATGTACGGACAAATAAATTATAAATACCACTGGTGCTCTGCCATATCCCACTGAATAAGCCTAGAACCTTGTCTTTAAAGCTGGTTCCCCTCCTCTTGCAATCATTAGTTGAGAATGTTTTGATATATAGACCCAATTGAGCCACAGGACTGAGTTGCTTCCATAAAGGTCATCTTTAACATGTGTCTTCCTTAAAAAAAAACTCCTATGCTCGAATTTGTTAGTATAGATGATACATCAACTCAATTGTCCAAAATGCAGCTTTCTGCTTGATTGTCACGATTCAGAATGTGGTCATATCTCACACCACCCATTGCTTCTCGTTTGAGAAAAGAATCATCTTTACGACTACTTGTCTCACTTATAAGGGAAAGTCTCCCGCATTCTAGGAGGTAAGTTCTAGTATTCTTACCCTAGAACTATGGGTGTGTGCATTTTTAATTATTTACATGTACAGTTGGTTAAAAAATGAATAATCTGGTGTATGGGTAGTAAGCAGATATTCCTGGTTTTGTTATGGCGATGCAGAGTTAAACGTTTAGTGATCCTCCTCATCTTCAGTTTTGTGCTTCAAGATGTCCCTGTGTAGGGCATGCTGGAGCAGTAAATGGCAGGCTGCATCATCTCTTGGACAATACTGTAAGACAGCAGGTCACCGTGGGCTCACAGCAAGACTAGCATTCATTAGCATGGGGATGCCATCCATTCATGAAAGAAAATCCTAAAAACACTTTACGACAACCAACCAAATAGTAGCTTTACTCAATACATTCACTTACACATAGTGAATGTATGCAAAGCTATAGTGCTCTGAACAGTGATCATACAGTGTGAAAGCATGGTATAGGTGACATGCATATACATAAAAAGACACCTGACTCTTAGCTCCAGAATATTATTTGCCATTCAGGGTCAACGAGTCTATGTATTGTCTACAGTTGATGGCATTTCCGACTCTAAAGTTAATACAAGGCCATCACCAGGACTGGGGAACTGTGAAGGGAACTGAAGTATTGGTCAGAGGGTCTTCAGCTAGGAGACTGACCCTGAAGGGTGAATGATTCCACACGACCTTAGAAGATAAACAAAGCGGCCAAGTGGAGTGGCGTGTACGGTAATTGCACATGTTGTGAAATTATTATCTTTGCCACAAGACCAAGGACAGGCTTGCATAATGTTTGAAGAATCCAATCAAAGGAGAGCAGACTGCCCAGTATAGCTGTCCTCTTAGAAGAATGACCCCAACCAATGGATGAACCTTACGTGCCAGTTCTGTGTGTGAAAAACAACAGGAGGAGCCATTCAAGTGGCCCTTTAAATTTAATACCGGCATATGGGTAGGAACAAATCCAATATTTGTGGGAATTAGGTGTTAATAGGGCTGAATTAACAAACGCTACCTTGTTAACAGCCATCATCCTCCCATGAGGTCCTCTCTGTGCCAGGAAAGGTAGCAGCTAGGGCAGTGTCGTGGGAAGGGCCACGTAGTGGGGAGATGACAGTCACTGTGCAGATGCATTAGGACAACAGAGAATCTCTGGCTGGGGGCTGTAGCGCTGGGAGCAAAGAATGGGATGGATGATTGACAAGTGCCACCAGTCAACATGTTGCTTGAGGGCCCCTCGTGGTAAACTAAATATTGTCCCACTGAAGCTAAGGGCAGATGACACTGAACCTTATATTATTAACTATAAGCACCTACTTTTTCAAAAAATGATGTGAAGTTGTGAGTTGCCAGACTTTGGGTCTTTGCAGACCCCAACCAATTGAATTGCTTTCTTTGATTCAAATACATTTCCAGGTGATTTCTCATTCCAGCTGCTCAAAGTAGGACAAAGCTGGATTCATAGCCAATGAGGTCACTTCATTACTGCTCCCAAGTCTTATGTTTGGATTTAGGGCCTGATTTAGAAGTCGGCAGAGGGGAATACTCCGTCACAAACATGATGACTATCCCGTCTGCCATATTATGATCACATTCTATCCTATGCGGATCGTAATACGGCAGACAGGATATCCGTCACGTTTGTGATATATTCCCTCAGCCGACTTTGAAACCAGGTCCTTAGTCTTTTCTGGTTCTCCAAAATCTCCAGCAGTGCAAGACAGGAGGTTGTAGCTGTTAAGGTCCTATGGTGTCGGATATGTCTTTTTGAGGGTCCTGTAGTAGCCTCAAACTTCACTGGAAAAAGCTCAAAGCAAGTCAAACTGGCAATTGGGCAGGTGCCCAGGCCCAGATCTTGAGTAGGTGCCCAAGCCCAGTTCCCAACCTACCTCTGTCTGGCCTTCCAGCCAGTCTAGGTCCCGTGCGGCTTCCCTCTCCCTCATCTTTGCTGCTGCTCCTGCCCATTTCCTCCACTTTCTGACTCTGTGCGCTCATTGTCTCCCTTTCTTTTCCCTCCTTTTTGTGCTTCTTATGCTGCTGCTCTTGCCCATTTTCTTCAATTTCTGACTATGTGCCCTTGTTTTCTGCCTTTACTTTTGCTGCTGCTCCTGCCCAGCATCTTTCCTGCCTCCTGCATGCCCCGCCCACCACCTCCTAGTACCCTTCCAGCTCCCAGGACTTACTTCATGGCAGCTGCAGCACGACTAGACCATCTGCACCCATCTGCACATGGACAACTCCCCGTGTCATGAACCCTGGTCCCTGCACGACTAGCAGTTACATCTCAGCCGCCATCCACGCCCTCAACCCCAGATGACATCATGAACACTGCTGCCGTGCTGCCCCACATTCTACAGCAGGTCATTTCACCTGTGGACACTGTCACTTCACCTGCACCAACATGCTCATAAACACACCACACAGCCCCTCCCAGACCACTACTCATGCCACACTGGTACCTCAGCACCAGCTTGCATGCACCCTCCTCAACGCAAGCTCACTCTGCAAACACACCACCAAGATCTGGGACCTCATCAACACCCTGGAGCCAGGCATCATCTTCCTCAATGAGAGCTGTCTCAACCCTGCTTCTGCCTCTGACATCGCTACTGCTATACCAACAGGCTACAAGATCATACCAACAAGCCAGGCAGAGGAATCACCATCATCCACAGGAAGTCCATTAAATGCACCATTACAATGGGCGACGCCTCCCCAGCCATGGAACACCGAAACTTCAGGCTCCATATGGATGAAAAAACAACAATCAGGGGAACCCTCACCTACTGACCACTGGGCCGTGAACCAACTTCTGGAAATACATTGCCAACTTCATCGCCTTCTTCGCAATTGTCTCCCAGGACTACCTATTTCTGAGCGACCTCACTTCCACCTCACTGACCCTAACTCCACCCACCTCTTCGACAGACTGGACAACATCAGCCTCACACAACTCGTCTACGACCCCACACATATCTCAGGCCACATGCCGGACTCCATCTTCACCTCCAGCAACGAATCAAGTACAGTCACACCACAGAACTCACATGGTCCAACCACTCCATTGTACACTTCAACATCACCACACCACGGACATCCTCTCCTATGCTGCCCTGTGCCCCCATGGAGTAGAATCTCAGAATGTGAATGGATAAAAGCCCTGGCTACCATGCAGCTCGAATGCTCCAACAGCTAGGACCAAAATGTCAGGAACTTCAACCAATGGCTTACAGACTGCTCCAACAGCATCACCCCTATTAGCAACACGAAACACAGGAGATCCACATAACAAGCCAGCAGGTACACCAAAGACCTCAGGAACTCCAAGTGCCTCTGCAAACAATTCAAGAGAAAATGGCAAACAAGCAGGGAAACCACTGATAGAAATGCATTCAAAACTGCACTCAACCCTTCCACCATCAAAGAATAAAGCCTTGGTGACATGCATCAAAACTAGCTCCAACAACAGCAAAGAACTCTTCAGCATCATAAAATTCTCCAACCCCCCAGCAGCAACAAACAACATCACCATTTCACAGGACCTCTGCAACAGCCTCGCAAACTTCATCCACAATAAAATCACCAAAGTAAACTTTCAACACCCAGCTCAGGCCCACTGCCTTATCCAACAACTAGCACAACAACTCCACACCCACAACAGAATTCCAACTCACAGCCTGGAATCAACTCACCACTGAAGAAACTGCCACCATCATGATATCGGTACACTCAATTGCCCCTACAGACTCCAGACCCCACCACATCTTCAATCCTGGAATATCTAGGATCAGCCAGGAACTCACCACCCTAATCAAACCCTCCCTGACCACGGCAAACTTCCCAGAAGACTGGAAGCATGCAGAGGTATATGCCCTGCTAAAAAAACATCAGCAAACTCAACACCTACAGACCCATCTCCCTGCTACCTTTCCCAGCCAAAGTAGTCATAAAGGCCATCAACCAGCAACTCATAACCCACCTGGATCAAAACCACCTCCTGGACAACTCCCAATCCAGCTTCTGCAGCAACCACAGCACTGAAACAGCCCTGAGCACAGCCACTGATGACATCCAGGCCCTGCCTGAACAGGGGGAAGACAGTGACGCTAATTTTCTTAGACCTCTCAGTTGCCTTCGACAACATCTAACACCACATGCTCAATGCCAGGCTGCACAACTTTGGTGTTCAAGGAATCGCCCTCAGATGGATCAGCTCCTTCCTCACCGGCAGAACTCTACGAATTCGCCTTCCACCATTCTCCTCCACACCCAAAGAGATGATATGTGGAGTCCCTCAAGCCTCCTCAATCAGCCCGATCCTCTTCAACACTTACATGACACCACTGGCCAGCGTGGTCAGATCCTATGGATTCAACATCATCTCCTACCCTGATAACACACAACTCACCCTCTCCCTCTCCAAAGACTCTGCAACCACCAGGACTAGCTTCCACCATGCATGTCCAGCGTCGTAAGCTGTATGAAGGGCAACTGCCTGAAGCTCAACATGGGCAAAACCGAAATACTGATCTTTGGCAACAAAAGCTCTCCTTGGGGTGCCTCCTGGTGGCCTACAGAACTCAACCACACACCAACACTTACTGGCCATGTGAGAAACCTCAGCATCAATCTGGACAGCAAACTATCCATGACATCTCAGGTCAACACCATATCATCCTCATGCTTCTTCATCCTGTGCATGCTGTGCAAGATCTTCCCCAAAACTCTAGGTGCACCATTCATCCAGGCCCTGATCACCAGCCGTCTGGACTACGGGAATGCTCTCTATGCTGGAATCACAACTCCCCTCCTCCAAAGATTCCAAACCATTCTGAACACTGCAGCCAGACTCATCTTCAATCTCCTTTGATGATCACACATCACCCCACATCTCAAAGAGCTCCACTGACTCCTAATTCAGAAGAGATGTCAGTTCAAGCTGCTTAACCAAGCATTCAAGGCCCTGCACAACTCTGACAACCACCGCCTAAGTTTCCACAGACCAACCACACACCTTTGCTTCACCTCCCTCGCGTTTGCCTGCACGTCAAGCATTCGCTAGAGCAGGGCAAGTGGACATTCCTTCTCCTACCTTGCAGCCAGGGCATGGAAGAACCTACTCCTGCACCTCTTGACCTCTTCCTCTTTACCAGATTTCCACATGACGCTCATGACCTGGCTCTGCAGGTGAACTGCTAGAACTTTGCCAGCACCTTGATAAACTCACCGGGGACAAGCATCTCTCTGCAATCTACTGATTGGTTGATCCCCAGCCTGCAAGGTTTTGTTTTGCACTTTGAGAGGCCAATATATGACAATTTGCCCTTGTTTGCAGATGCTGGGAGTGTCACACCTGGTATCACCCACAGCTCCCAGGTCACCACGGAAGGCTCTTAGAGTCCAGATCTCTCTTTCTCTTGGGCCTCCACAGGGTTCATTGCAGTCCACTCCCAACTGGAACACTTCGCCAGCCATTTTGTGTTCCTGAGATAGTACAAGAGACCAGATAAATAACCACCGAAGAGCACTCTCAGTCCCTGTGTTCATGTGGAAAGCAAAAAGAGCACACCAAGTTTCCTCACAGGGAGGTCTAAGAGGAGTCTTCCCTCTTCTGATAAGTCATCCAGGTCCTGGAGTTTTCTGCTGATCTGATGGACTGGTGTCATTTTAACCATTGGTGATAGTCATGTTCCATTCACTGCAAAATTCCCAAAAAGAGCAAATGCACTTTGAGTACTTCCTGACTTACTTGACTTGAAACTATCCATAAAGCCTTTGTCCAAGATTAGAACTCCAAGTCCACATTTAAGTACTTCTCTAATAGCATTAGAAATAATCTCTTATTCCCGATTTAGCAATAGGTTTCCCCTACTGAGGGGCAGAGATGAATGTCTGAGAGGGTTCTTCTGATGAAAGGCATGTCACGTAAAAAGAGTCATCAATCAATCACTCAGCATTTGTAGTGCATGGCACTGTCACCCCTGGGAGTATCTGAGCTCAGGGGTGTGAGGTATCTGTCGAAAAGCCAGGTCTTGAGGAAACAGCGGGAAGAGGGAAGAAACTAGCAGATAAAAGGCAAAACCATAGGCAGAAAAACGATCGAGCAGAAAATGCATAACCATGGGCAGAAAAATTGGCAGCAAAGGCAAAACAGAGGACAGAAATACAAGCAGAAAAGGCAAAACAGATGGCAGAAAAACAAGCCAAACAAGCAAAACAGAGGGCAGAAAAATGAGCAGCAAAGACAAAACAGAGAAGAAGAGGGCAAAACAGAATACAAAAAATGAGCAAAAAAGAAAAAATGGAGAGCAGAAAAATGAGCAGAAAAGGCAAAACAGAGGGCAAAATAATGAGCGGTAAAGGTAAAACAGAGGGCAAACAAGCAAGCAGTAAAAAGCAAAACAGAGGGCAGAAAAGTGACCAGAAAAGGCAAAACAGAGCAAGAAACAAGCAAAGGAGGCTCAAACAAAGGACAGCAGGTAGACAGGCAGCAGAGGGTAGAGGACTGTGTGAAAGCTGAACAGGAAAACTGTTACAGGGGTAGCTTGCAGAGGACCACGAGGCCATAAATATTGAAGCTTTGTTTGGCTACAGGCTCCTAACCAGTCTCACAAATGGCACATAAACAAATAACTGACTAGTGATTACCCATTCTTCCACATCATTCCTGCTCCCAGAAGCAGTTCTATTTTTTCACTGCATTGGAAAGTTTGATACCCAATACTGGGTTAACCATAGTATGGAGAAAACCAAGCATAATTAATATTGGGATATTCAGAAAGCAGAAAGTGTCTATTCTAAAAATTACTTTTCCAATATAGTTATCAAAAATCTACTTCTGTCATAGAACTAGATTTTGACAGATATGAAGATTGAAGATTTTAATACCTTTGTTGTCAAAATTGTGAAAAAAGGCTTCAATCGCAACTAGGGTTCATCACAGAAATATGTCACTTTACCTATAAAGTGAAAACAGCATCTGTAAGCTGTTCAATGTTAGGCTATACATGACTTTGATATAAATCACGTCTCACTTTATACATTAGGTACCAAGGCCAATGGTTTATAAGGCACATATAGGGATAGCTTATCTAATGTAAACACACATGAAACAAAATAATACGTATAAAATTGGCACACAAAAACATACATGTAGCACTCTACAAAATGTCCTAATAGCAGCTTACACATTTTAGTTTTCACATTATCTAATGCAAACCATTATTAAGGGATACCACTGACCACCCAATCTACACCAACCACATAAAATAAAATACGTCCAAACACGACCAGTCAATGAATATGCCAGAATTAAATAGAAAGGCACTCAGACCCTGAGATGCTGGCCCTTTTACCTCAGGTAGGCTGATCCACACCGCCACTCACTTACACATCCTTCGCCCCATAACACCAGTACTGGGGGAGAATGTCTGCATTGTCAGCATTCCGTCCATCATTTGTTTGTTGTAATGCTTTTCGCCCTAAGTGGGATGGGTATTCCCAGACGTGGGACCCGTGCTCACTACGCCACTGGAGTCAAGCTATCCTGGCTGATGACGGCTGATAGCCAGAAACCGGTCCTAGGATGCTTGATTCCGGTCCAGGGAAGACATGGCTTGGCAGTTCGGGCTGGACTGTTCCCATGAGGCGCAGGGTCAAGACTGATTTGCATATGGCCATGTCTGAACTGGGGTGGTGTAGTGGGCAAAAGAACGATGGATTTAACCCAGATCTCTTGACTGGGGGAGAATGTCTGCATTGTCAGCATTCCGTCCATCATTTGTTTGTTGTAAGAATTAAATAGAAAGGCACTCAGACCCTGAGATGCTGGCCCTTTTACCTCAGGTAGGCTGATCCACACCGCCACTCACTTACACATCCTTCGCCCCATAACACCAGTACTTTACCTCTCTTCATGAAATCCAGATACTGGGAGTGGAAATTGTTTCTATTGTGATAACCCTCACCCAGTGCCTGAAGTTCAGAGTAAGCTGTCCTCCCCTCCCTGTAAGAGCAACCTCCTGCCATCTAAATGCACAGATACGTTGGAGCCCATATCCGCCTGTTTTCATTGTTTTAACATTAAAGAGCAGTCCCTAGCCAAACACCTAACTGAAATGTTTTACTTTCTAACTGACCATGGTGTGGATGCCCTTTTCATAACAGAAACTTGGCTCAATGAGACCTCGGTGTCAGATATAATTTTGCTGTAAGATACTGTTCTTGTAAAGGCTTCTTTGGTGTAAAGCCTTTGTTGTAAAGGCATCCCTTTGTTTAGCGTGTTTTGTAAAGGCTGTTTAACCCTCAGAAGGTAGCATCCTTAAGGTGTGGAAACACGCAATGGTTTGCCCCTGTTCAAAAAGCTAAATCTAGACCCTTCTACCTGGTCCAATTATAAGCCAAACTCCCTTTTGCCTATTTTGGTCAGAGTTTTGAAAAAACACGTGAATAAAGAGTTTAGGTGTATACAGAACTAAATGGTCTGCTCTGCTGGTTTCAGAGCCGGCCACAGTTTGGAGTCATTTCTTCTTGGTGTTACTGAACATCTAAGGTAAAAGTTAGATAAACGTGGTACTGCTTCTTTTATTCTTGTAGATCTCAGTGTTGTGTTTGACATTGTTAAGTATAACATAATTCTCCAAAGATTAGAGGAGATGAGTGTTAATGGCAAGGTCTTGACCTGGCTAAGTTCTTTCCTGCAGGACTGTGTCTTCCAGGTACATACTTAACAGTATTGTTCAAAGCCTTACCCATTATCATCTGGCACTTCTCTCAGGGATCCACTCTCAGTCTGACCCTATTTAATCTATATGTAAGGCCACTGTGGATTTGTGGAAAGCTGCAGTATCATACTTTTTTCATATGCTGACAACACCCAGCTTGTAGTCTCTCTGTCGCCTCAGGGGAATTGGAGTACTGATGCTTTTAATACCTGCCGTACGAAAGTATCAGAATGGATAACCTCTTACTCCCTCAAATTGAATGGGGATAAGGCTGAGATTCTGTTGGTGGGCAACCAACCTCACCTTTGGGGACCCCATCTGTGGCCTGAGGATATGGGTGCATCTCGAACCTCAGGATCCGTTGTGAAGAGTCTTGGGTTTTGGCTAGACAACAAGTTCTCAATGACCCATCAGATCACCAAGGGTGCATCCATCTGTTTTGGAATCTTAAGATGGCTGAGGAAAATCCTTGGGTGTCTTCCTGTCTCAGCCCAAAGAACAGTGATAAGGCCTTGATTATTGCCAGGCTGGATTACGGCAATAATCTTTATCTCTAGGTGTCCTTAAGATCTTGCTCAAGCAGCTTCATGTAGTGCAAAATGCTGCCACAAGGCTTTTACTGCACCCCCCTAACTTCAAGTCTAGGGCCAGACTTCTTCATGATCTTTACTGATTATCAATTGAACAGCAAGATCAATTTAAAGCACTGTGTTACATGCATAAATGTATGTCCAAAACTGGCCCCCACCATCTCAGATCTTCGGTGTACCTTACAAGCCAAATCGGCATCTGCATACCAGCAACTTTGATCTTGCCATACTTCCTAGAATGAGGAGATCCTGTCAAGGGGGTAGGGCTTTCTCGTATCTAGGTCCTAAACCGTGGCCCTCTTTACCATCTTCTATGAGATACTGTTGCTCTCCTTTAGTCTTCAGCAAACAGTTAAAAACCTGGGGGCCGATTCACAGAACCAATCTGAGACAAAATCCTAAACTTACTACTTTTGGTATTCACAGAAGGCATTTAGTAGTAGTAAAGTTGGGATTTTGTCTTAAATTAGGATTTTGTCTTAAATTAGGATTTTGTCTTAAGTATTCACCTGTTCGTGCATGAGTATCTGTAGGCACGTAGTTTGTGATATGGTGTGTGTGTCCATGTGCATTTGTATTTCTCATTATGCGTGTTTGGCTCACATGAAAATAGATGTCTTTATATTGTGTTGGCCCATGCTAAATGGAGTCCTTGTAGGAGTGTTCATGTGCACCTGCATGTTCATACATGTCTATATGTTTGAGGATCAGTTTGCATTCATTCCTTTATTTATGCACTGTGTGTTTGTGTGTTTGTATGTATGCATGTGCGTGTCTATAAAATTGTAGGTTTGTGTGCACATGAGATCCTGAAGGTGAGTTTTTTAAGGCTACACTTAACTGTTGTTTCTTCAACCTGCAAACTTTTATGTTTACGATTTCACTTTATGAGCTATATTAAGTTGATTATAAAACCTAGATTGCTTGCATTATTTCTTCAATACAGGACAAACGAAATATCGAAATGCTTTGTTTAACATAACATCTCACGTGCATACTGTATTGCACAGGTTTTATGTATTGAAGGTGTTTAATCACGTTCAATAAGGAGAACATGGGCTATTGCTGAGACAAATCCCACTCCATGATACAGCACCCAATCAGTGCACGATAGACTGACCTTACCCGCCTCCTAACACACCTTTAGCATACGTAATCCTCTACCATGGGACACCCAACAGCACTTTCTAGCCGATAATCCCATTAGAGAGCTGTTTTTCACTTAAACCTTAAAATCTTTCAATTAAACCTTAAAATGTTACGTTCCAAAAAAAACACAGGCGAAACAGTACCCTGACAACCTACTGCGTACAATGCAGCACCAAAGGCATTTACCTGCCAGAGCACTGTCAAATAACAACACTGCTCCTCGCCAAGTCAACATACATCAGGAACCATTCTGAATGTTAGCTTAAACACAGCACCTCATACACGCCATCACATTCCTGGCTGGCAACACCTGTCTAGAAAATAATCTGCACAGTCTGTGCAAAGGACAACCAACCACCCAGACTACAAAAACTTCAAGACATTGTCTGTACACATAACACACCACAACGGCCTTTATCTGGGGTGAACTCTTTAGACTTGAACCCCCTGGGCGCATTGCAATACTGGGTATTTAACAAAACCTTACTAACCACATAAAATCAAACAACCATGCATGACCGATCGATGGACATCCTAGAAACAAATGAGGAGGGTTCCTAGATCAAGAAGGTGCTATGACACCGTCCTAAGGGTCGGAGGTGCTACATACATGGCAATAACATAACAAAGTATAGCGCTTTCATTAGGTTCAGCCATTTCCAGTGTCCCCACATACCGCAGCACGTGAACATCTCTTGCCATTCCTCCATTACTTGAAAAGTCACTATTCACATTTTTTTTTAAGTAAAATGTTTAGCACCTCTTAAATAGGAAATGAAATATACGTAGGATAATAACCCCAAAAATGTTCCTGCTCCATTCTTCTACTGTACCGACAACTCAAAGAGCATCTAACAAGTAACCAACCTAAATGCCTGTATATAGATCCACACCTTAATGATTCTCAAAAATAAATCACTGCATCAGGTAATGAAAACAATATATTGAACAATGTCTTTCTGCTGCCACTGGATTAACATGTAATTAAACATAATACATCGACGCTAATAAATAAATCTGTAAAGCACGAACTACTCACCCTTACGGTCTGGGGGCCGTTGTGGAAATAAAGGGGCATATCAACAACAACCGCCGATAATTATCGCTCAGCGCTCTTAGCGTGAGGATAATTATCGCCGGCTAGCGTGAATTTTTATCGCTGAGATAGCGTGCTATTAGCAACGCTTATCTCAATAGCGATAAAAATCTACACGCTAACAGGCTAACGTGAGATTATCGCTGGAAACCCAGCGATAATCACACGTTACCTTGTTGATAGGGACAGGCAAACTTAGCCATGATATCCTCCTTCCATAGGATATCATGGCTAAGTCTGAAAATTAGCAGACGTAAAAAAGCAGCGTTAACCGCGGTTAGCGCTGCTTTTTTTGTCTCTAACAGGGTTAGCGACATTCTTGATCATAGGAGAAATGTCGCTTAGCGACATTTCTCCTATTATTTTACTCTGGAACTCCCCCTTTGCATCTCATTAGAGATGCAAGGGGAAGCGTAGAGTAAAAGGGTGCTAACATGCAAATTTGCGTGTTAGCACCCTGTTGTTGATAGGGCGCTAGTTTTATCTCTGCTTTTTTGGCTTTTAAAGCCAAAAAAGCAGAGATAAAGCCCTTGTTGATATGCCCCTAAGTGAGCTATTACCCAGAGTCACATGGTGCTGAGCTGCCACCGGAGCCGGGATCGAACCTCGAGCCCTGTGTTCCAAAGTCAGCCACCCTGGCCGCTGCACCACACATAATCTGCTCACATAGGCTCTAATTCTGCTTATATTTATATATGAAAAGTCAATCCACACTATTTGGACATGACAGTCACAAATTAACATGAAGTGGCACGTGGCATGATTGACTGATATATATGTTGTTGCTACTATTAAAATGATTCAATAAATAACACTACACCTTGCCGGGGGAGGAGGGGGGCGTTATTATCCTCTTCAGCCTCACCCCAGACCTCTGCTAGCAGTGACAGACATCACCTCCAACCACCTCACTAGTACTAAGGCTTTCACAACTAGGCGTGATAACAACAACTGCTCACCTCTCACCTGCACCTTCCCTGGTCCTAGTACTAAGGGGCTGCTGTGATGAACACTACACAAAAAATGTTAACTTAAACCGATCAAATAATATATTAAAAGCAGGCCCATCATCTCCATTGACCTACTTAGGACTTTAAGGGATAGGCGAATTGCTCACCCAAATGTGATAAAGGCAAACTTGCCCTTTTATTTTTGTCTGCCTGTGCAGCAGGTTTGGTTTATAAAATGTATAATAATATGGTCCTGTTTTGCAGATGCACTAGATTAAAAGAGTTCCTCAATGGGCAGCAGGCCGTATTTCAGGGTTGCGCAGCCTACCCACAGCTACTCTGATGGGCTTCCAGTGACTACTCAAAATTGATATAGTGAACATCTTGTCTCAGCAATTCTGATTGGCCATTCTTACTATCGATCAAAATAGGGTTATATGTTAGCATCCTTTTTAATGGCTGCTGGTATCAAATAAGGATATCTGTGCCTCGGAGGGCCTGCTCTTCTCATGCAGGCTGGCGTTTCATCTTTTAAAGATTCCTGTCTGCCACGCACTCCGAGGATGTAAGACTTTCACAAATTAACAAACAGAAAGATAAATGTAAATGTGTTGTACTTGTATAGCACACTGTTACCCTGAGGTGTCCTGACGCTGTACAACCCTTCCTGGTTTTCCCTGTGAAATGTCCACGCCTGGGCACCCCCAAGGTGAAGCCAGGAATCCCAGCACTGTTGGGGCCATTGTGGAGATTAAGCAAGCTATTGCCCAGAGTTGCAGAGTGGGACGCATGATTAGAATAGGCACCAAGGTGAGAATTAACAGGTCTGAGGAAATTTAGCCCAAGACCCACTGAAGCAGGAATTGAACCCTGGTCCTGGGCCAGACCTTTGCATCAGGGTCTGCCGTTCTAACCATTGAGCCACACTTCTCCACAGATAGACATTGAGAATCCCTGAGTGAATCATTTATGAAAACCTAGTTTAATTTGTGAGATCTCTGTGACATCCTTGACCCTGAATACATTGATGATGGTCCAACAAGAAAAGCATTGTTACTCTTCTCGCCATCTTCTGACGCAAAGGTGATATGCCAGAGATTCCGCTGAGATTCCTCTATTTCATGGGGCTTGATGTCCAGAGTACAAATCTGAGCTGGTCTAGCTAGAGTGGTATTGATTTCAAACTCAGGCTCATAACTTTCTCCGCTGGTTAACTGCCACTTTGAAAAATGTGATGCATATTTGGAAGATCTTTTTTTAGAAATTGAGAAATGTTAAACTGCCATAGTTCGCTCCTCCTCAAGATTTCAGCTGAAGCAAAGATTTCCACTCCATTTGGCGTTATTTGCATTTGGTATGACCATGGGGATGAGTAATTCCAGGAAGCAGGTTTACGGTGGGATTATGATTAATCCCATATGTAGAATGAGGAATAATAATATAAATCGATGTTAAATACCCACATTTCATTATGTCATCCAGGGTTTCAGGAATTTTGTAGCAACAAATTACTCAAGATTTGACTCGGAGGATTTGTCTTTGGAATGACTTTCTGCTGTTTCTGACGAAATTGGTATTAAGAGATTACTCATAATGAGGGCTTTGTACATTATTAACCCAGTCTTAATGCTAAATAGGGTTGATGCTCCCATTGATGAAAGTCTTCAGGGTGAAAGTGAAGCATTGACAGCCAAACCTGGTTCAAAGTATGGTGTAACACATATTTAATCCATGCCTATTTTATCTGCCTGTATAACTTGCTTCCTCGTTTATAGGTTTATCAGAAGAACCTGCCATGCTGCCTGTATGTTTGTGCTGCATGTATTGTCTTTCATAGAAGAAGCAAATTGTTCCAGGTCTACCCCAATTGTGCTCCAAATAATGAAAAATCAACACTTCCTCGTGGTCGTGCTGGATTGGTCAAAGTCTACCAGTCACATGCCTTGAATTCCTCCTCCACATAAAGCTGTATTTCGATGTCAGGAATCCTCAATTCCTGGAGACCTGCAGCTCTGTGTATGGAGCCCCTTTCTTTTAACAGCTCAAGTTCAACTGATATCACGCTCTGTTCATAGCAGAGATGCAACTTGAGTTCTCGATGCTCCATTCCTCAGCTATATGCAATTGTACCTCTGAAAACGCCATAAATCAAAAAGCCGACGCTCTAGGTCAGAAACCTCAAGCCCTCACAGAGTTGCAGCTCTACTGCTGGTGCCCCCACTCCTTGAGAGATGAAGACCTAGTGTTGAACGCTCCAGTCATTACAAACCTGCAAAATTAGGAATGCAACTACTATTCCTCACAGAGCTGAAACTCTTGAAGTGATACTGTAGTATACTTGTACTACACACAGGATGGCCAGTTGTGGTAACTAGACCTTCCTTTGTGTTTCCTATGCCCCAGCCTCCCAGAATACGAGTGTGCATTCTATCTTGTACTGTTGGTTAGTTCCACTCTTGTCAGTTGATGGTCTGGTCAGCTGGCGAGGTGTGTGTCTAGCTGTATCTTACAATAAACCTACTTGTAACTAATAAGAAGTGTCCACGATCTATTTACAACATTTTGGCGACGAGGATCTGCTTCTGAGAGCCTTATCTGCTCCTTAATGTGAGATTTTTGTCTCCTTCCGGTCCTGGGACCTCCTTTGTCCTCTCCGGAACTGGTTGTGAGACTTTTGTCTCCTTGCGGTCCTGGGACCATCTTTGTCCTCTCCCGGTACTGCTTCAGAGAGCCTTAGCCGCTCCTTAATGTGAGACTTTTGTCTCCTTCCGGTCCTGGGACCTCCTTTGTCCTCTCCCGGTACTGGTTGTGAGACTTTTGTCTCCTTGCGGTCCTGGGACCATCTTTGTCCTCTCCCGGTACTGCTTCTGAGAGCTTTGTTTGCTACTTAATGTGAGACTTATGTCTCCTTCCGGTCCTGGAACCTCCTTTGTCCTCTCCCGGTGCTGGTTGTGAGACCTTTATTCCTTTCTGATTCTGGGACTTTTGTCCCTTTTCGGTCCTGGGACATCCTTTGTCCTCTCCCGGAACTGGTTCTGAGACCTTAGTCCCCTTCTGCTTCTGGGACCTTTGTCCTCTTCTGATTCCGGGACGAGCTTTGTCTCCTCTTGGACAACCTTTGTCCACCTCTAGCTCTTGAGGCGACCTTTGCTTTCTCCTAGTTCTGGCAGCTTTATCCCCTATCTACTTCTTTGTCTTGATTCTTCCAGTTGTGGAACCTTTTAATGCCAGTTCTTCTTTTTTTTTTTAAATTAGATGCACCTTCTGCTTGCAATGTTTCCTCCAGATAAGTATTTAAATACCAATTGCCACATTCCTGTGTCGGGCAGGTACTAGATCTGGGAGGTTAGTCACTGTTCATGGTCTTCTGACCTGCTTCTAGGTCACTATTGCGGTTCTGAGCTCTATGCTCTTGTTTTAGGCTTGGGTGCTAGGGTGCTGAGCTCTGTCACTCAGTCTGTTCATTCAGTCCTCGCTTTGCTTTTTTTTTTTTTCCTCTCACTGCCGGTCTTGAGACTACTTCTGGGTTATCCGCCCCTAGTCATGTATTCTTACATGCAGAACGATAGAGTGACTTTCCTATTTCTCATTTAATGAAACGAAATCAACGGAAAAAAAAAACCAAAATACTTCAAAAATCCACCAGATGGCACTCTTAGTGCCGTTCTTCTTATCCAACGTTTACTGATGTTTGGCAGGACAATGATCTATCTTACCAAGCCAACACTTTTAGCACACATAAAGTCGTCAATGAACACTCCAGCAAAGCTGAGGGAAATAGTGTTCAAGCTAATTCTGTAGCACTTAGAGGAAAAGTCAGGAAGAATAAAAAATAAACTGTGACACATTTTTTTTTTTTTTTGGAAGCAGGGAAAGAGAACCAGGATCGGATCTCAGGGACCAGAAACCGGATAAAGATGAAACATGCTGGGTCAACGATGGTGTTTGTACTTGAAACTCATTTTTGAAGCGTGGAGACATTTGATCAGTAATTTATCTACCATTGACAGCAGAAGTAAGGGTTGGACCAAGTCAGATTGACTGTGACTCTCTCTCCCCGTTTTGTCTGTGGAAGGGGAGTAGGTGATAGTGATGACTTTCGGTTGCTTTGGTCCTATTTCTCACTTCACCCTCCATCTCTAAACGATTCTTTACCTTCGTGACCTTACAGTTCAAGAGGTC